>NC_087164.1:25694922-25699922 GCF_035594125.1 Scylla paramamosain
TTGGTTTTTCTTTTTGCTTCAACGATAAAAAGCGTATTGTGTGCATCAGCGCTGCCAGACCCTATTTATTAGACACACTGGGTGGAATTTTGGCGCTTACCTTTGAAAGCAGTGCATCGTCAGAATCTTGTAGCAGGTTGATTCCCTTCCTGCGCAACAGCACAACGTATAAGAGAGGATCAGAATCATACAGTCTTACAGAACAAGGTGGAATGAAATGCTTATTTTCTCCTTTCGTCTCACCAACTCCATTCCTCTACCTGTCCGTCTCCAGTGTTCAGTCTCTCTCTCTCTCTCTCTCTCTCTCTCTCTCTCTCTCTCTCTCTCTCTCTCTCTCTCTCTCTCTCTCTCTCTCTCTCTCTCTCTCTGTGGCGCAGCGGTGCGTCTCTTGCTATTTTCTGTTATTTCCATCTCTCTCTCTCTCTCTCTCTCTCTCTCTCTCTCTCTCTCTCTCTCTCTCTCTCTCTCTCTCTCTCTCTCTCTCTCCCTCCTTGCCATCCCCCAAGAAATGAAAGACGTTTCTTCACCCAATTTTGCATCATAAAAACAAATAGAACGAAGATAAAAGGAAGCTTTTGGAAAGAAAAGAAAAGAAGATCAGAAAAAACAACATGGAGGAGGGAAGAGGATGGGAATGATGTCTTTCAAGGTTAAAGAATGAGGTAGAGAGAGAGAGAGAGAGAGAGAGAGAGAGAGAGAGAGAGAGAGAGAGAGAGAGAGAGAGAGAGAGAGAGAGAGAGAGAGAGATGGTAAAGAAGCGGAAAAATATCTCACACACAGCTCAGTATTTTGAAACACTGCTTCTATCCTCAAAGGTCACAGAGATGATGAGCAGGGTTTTCAAGAGTCTTTCTCCTGTTAATAATGTAGAAATGTTTGGTAATTTCACTAGAACCATGAAAAAAAAAACACTCTTAAGAATTCGTGTACTGTAACTGCTAGTAGAACCTTTTGAAAGAAGAAAATGTGCAGCGCGGAAGTGTTTCAGAATATAGGCCACACTTACACCCCTCCCCCCCCCCCCACACACACACACACATATGGGGTTCCGATATCACGTGTTATGTAGACAGTGTCCTGAATGCAGCTGTCGAAATGGTGAGACAACACACACACACACACACACACACACACACACACACACACACACGGCCGCTCCTTTGACTCGTAATGTACCTTCGCTGCGCATTGGAACCTATCGAATTTTATTTCCTTTTATGTCCTTCCCCCTCATTCTCTTCTTTCTTCTCCATTCTTGCTGTTTCTCTGACTTTCCTCTCTTTCTTCCCTCTTGTGAAGAATTTTAAAGAGTATTTTCGGTTCTGTGTGTGTGTGTGTGTGTGTGTGTGTGTGTGTGTGTGTGTGTGTGTGTGTGTGTTCTTTGATCCACTGAGATTTGGTTTAGCAGGACGAGGTAAACTTGCGGACAAAGGATAAGATTCTCTGATTTAGAAAAGGTGAGGTGATGGTGGTGGTAGAGGAGTCACGTCTCTCTCTCTCTCTCTCTCTCTCTCTCTCTCTCTCTCTCTCTCTCTCTCTCTCTCTCTCTCTCTCTCTCTTTCCCTCTCCCCCGGTAATTTATCGTTTAGCTTCAGTGATGCATTGCACAGTTTGGCAGGAAAGGTACAATTCTCGGTACCAATGTGTGTGTCTTTTGATTCGCTCCCTCGCTGCTTGGCTGTGTGTGGCAGGTAACGTGTCTTAATGTGTATTTACTTGTATCAACTTGTATTACCTTTGTCATGCCGTCCAAGGTAGAGGTTTTCTTATCAAATTCCGGCGTCAGAAGCTGTACAAGGTTCTGTTCTTCTCTTACCCTTGTTCCGTCAACTCCCGAATGCAAGAGTGAACCAGTATTTACAGTCTTTCATCCTTTCACTGGTAAACTCGAGAGAGAGAGAGAGAGAGAGAGAGAGAGAGAGAGAGAGAGAGAGAGAGAGAGAGAGAGAGAGAGAGAGAGAGAGAGAGAGTGTTTGTGTGTTCAAATTCAAATTCTTGGTTGTAGTTATTACACATATAATCAGACATTTGTTGCATTGTCAAATATAAAAATTACTTTAAACTATAAAATGAGGCATTATATGTACACACACACATACTTAAAACTATTAAATAAGGCATTATATGTACATACACATACTTAAGGCACGGGTTTACGGATGGGGATGATAGATGGAAATAGCTAGGTATATTTCATACAGGGACTGCCACGTGTAAGCCTGGTCGCTTCTTGCAGCTTCCCTTATTTCTTATGTTCTTTCTTATGTTGTTATGTTCTTATATATACATACGCATACATTCTCCACCACCTGCCTCCACATAAATTCACTCACTCATTCACTCACTCATTCACTCACTCATTCACTCATTAATTCTCTATGTGTCTATCTTCCTCTCTGTGCCTCGATGGATGCATTAACTCAATAAGCCAAGGCAGGAATGGCTCAACACACAATACATCCTTGAATTGACGTGAATGAGTTTTTAGCAACAGAAAATCTAGTGTCAGTTTCACGTTATGCTATTAGCTATTTGCCCTCTGCTAAAGGTTAATTAAATGGACGCCAAAATACCGATTAATTAGTTAGTAGTTTGAAGTGTGACGGACACAAAATAGCCAAAAACAAGTGTGCAGGTATAAAAAAGAGGAGTAAATGTTGAATATCATTAACATGGTGAGAGTTAACACCCACCCACCTGTCACCACCACCACCACCACCACCACCACCTACCACCACCACCACCACCTTCTGAAACAGGATGGCTGCGAATTGGAGGCAGAATAATTTAAGGAAACTATCGGATTTTGCTTGTGTGAGACAATATCTTCAATATCTTGGGACTCTGTGTGTTTTCGGGACGCTGTCTGTGAACGAAGCAGTGTCTGAACGCTTTTCTGAAAACCTGTTGTATTGGACGGAAGGACAGAGAGAGAGAGAGAGAGAGAGAGAGAGAGAGAGAGAGAGAGAGAGAGAGAGAGATTGTTATGTAAATGGATAATAATGGAATGAAACAGGAGAATGGTTTGTTGCTATTTGAGAGAACGTTATGTGCAGTGTTTTGTGATGACTCTCTCTCTCTCTCTCTCTCTCTCTCTCTCTCTCTCTCTCTCTCTCTCTCTCTCTCTCTCTCTCTCTCCCAGGAATTGTCAGTGTGTGTTTTCAAAGAGTACATTTTTAAGTCAAAGGCGAGTATCGTGTTGCAGATGACAAAGAAGTAAAGGAAGGATATCTGCGCTTAAAGAGAGAGAGAGAGAGAGAGAGAGAGAGAGAGAGAGAGAGAGAGAGAGAGTGTGTGTGTGTGTGTGTGTGTAATAATAATAATAATAATAATAAACGGTTTATTATTTAGGCAGTTGACAAACTGAAAATGTACATAGGGGATGGGGAAAAACTTAACATTAATCCTAACGGTAAGACTAATCTAGGAGGGAAATACTATCGATTGATGGCTCGCACCATGGTGGGAATCGCACTGAGTCTGTACCGGTCCGTGCGCGGCGCCTTCAGGGGCGTTATTTTGTTGTGGTGTCTGGTGGCACGGACAGGGCGAGGCGCGTCGGGCGGCAGCATGTCTCTGAGACGCGGATGATGCAGTAGTCCCTTCCCAAACTTCTCCAGAGCCTCTCGGTGCCTGGTGGATATTCTGGACAGACTCAGGGTGGTCAGGGCTTCTTCATAGGTGGTGTATGCAGGGCCAAGGATGACCCTGCACGCCCTTTTCTGCACACTCTCTAGCTGTAGCTGTTGAGTGTGTGTGAGGGAGGAGGACCACGCTGGGGAGGCGTACATGAGTTTGGGGAGGATGAAGGTGAGGTACACCCCCTTAACTCATCTGTCGGCGTCCCCAGCGACCTGAGTCTGCGCAGCATGTACAGCCTGTAGGTAGCTGATCTCACGGTGCTGGCGACATGCTGCTTCCAGGTCAGCTGGTCGTCCACCGTGACTCCGAGAAGCTTGGCACATTGGACCACCTGGAGGGGGTGAGGGCCCACTGTGAGCCGGGGAGGGGGCACTGGTACAGAGGAGGTACAGAAATGCATCACCACAGTTTTGCTGTGGTTGATGGTCATCCTGCTCTCCTCTGTCCACGTCCGCAGTCGCTCCAGAATTGCTTGCAGTGGCGAGTAGTCCGGGTTCTTGTTGGAAACTGGGACGCCCACGGTGCAGTCGTCCACATACTTCCAGCGATGGGGGGTGTCGGTGTGTGTGTGTGTGTCATCGCCAGAGCTTCCCGTGAAATGAAAAGCAGCATCGATATCGGCAACATAATGTGTGAAGGAAAACCATGTCCCCGTGGAGCGCCTGCTGTAATTGGCGCCTAGTGATGAGAGAGAGAGAGAGAGAGAGAGAGAGAGAGAGAGAGAGAGAGAGAGAGAGAGAGAGAGAGAGAGAGAGAGAGTGTGTTATTATTACTATTATTATTATTATTATTATTATTATTATTATTATTATTATTGTTATTATTATCATTATTTAATCGATTCATTGCACACAAGGCGTCAGTCCAGTGCGTAAATACATCCCTGACTGGCTGAACTCTCTCTCTCTCTCTCTCTCTCTCTCTCTCTCTCTCTCTCTCTCTCTCTCTCTCTCTCTCTGCCACTTCTCCCGACAGAAAGATATTGGATATATTGGCTGGCGAAGCAAGGAATTTATTAATACATAGTTTCCCAAAGAGGATAACACACACACACACACACACACACACACACACACACACACACACACACACACACACACACACACACACACACACACACACACACACACACACACACACACACATATATCAAGCTTCCCTAGAGAACCGCAAAATTAGGCGGGTTACAAGCAGTGAGTGAATGAGTAAATGTAGCAGGTGGGAGGTGAGAGTCAGGTTGAGATGACCAAGGCTTTCCCTCTTCCTCTCTCCTTCCTTCTCAGACTCAACTCAAAACTTCTGGTCGCCAAGTTTGAGGACGCAGAGTTAAGGCGCCTTCAACTTCTTGGTCGTGGTGG
>NC_087164.1:25704922-25749922 GCF_035594125.1 Scylla paramamosain
TGACTCACGAAACTGACACCAGATGTCCGGGAGAAGGCAGGCGCGGTGAATAGTGGCCACGGTGGTGACTACACAGATCTAAGAAGCGATCAGCAGAGAGGTGACGCACTAAAATCCCCGTAGGTGCGTCAAGGATAGACCACACGGGCTAGGAGAGATCACGCGGGCTAGGAGAGACCAGATGGGCAAGGAGGGACAAAGCAGCGGGACGAGGTCAACCCGAGAGTCGCGAGGTGATGCCACGCTAACACCACGAGGCCGTGAGGGATCTCCGTACCCTAACACCATCACCTCTACTCATGATGCGTTTCCACTACTGACGAATCCACGTGGTCGGGTAGCCAACCACCATTTACCTGGGCCTTGACTTCCCTACACTCACTACGCGGGCATCCACCCGCTACAAAGAGACAGATAAGCACTCCGGGATCTGCAGTGTTTAGTTAGTTAGTTAGCTAGGTGGTGGTGTTCCAAAGGGGGATTTGACTAGATAGGAGTCCCACTCGATCAGTTTTTTTTTATTTATTTTTATTTTTTTTAAGTGTTAGTTTTCTCTGTGATCTGGAGATTGTGAAGTAAAGGTATTTATTTCTTTAACTTTTTTCTTTTCTCTTAAGCCAGTAACTTTTTTTTTTCATTGTGGTCAACTGAGGGGAATATTTCACTCTTCAAACTATCTTCTTCTTCCTCCTCCTCCTCATCCACTACCACCATCACCACCACCACCACCACCCCATCTATTGCGTCGGACAGGTCATGACTAATGTACCAGTGGTTTTGCCAGTGGATGATGGAATTACTCCCCAGTGATCGAGGCAGCGGCAAGGCGTGTACGTACGTGTATATGCAGATCGCGGCTGTAAATTGATGCTTTTAAATATTCATGAGGTTCACAGCAGGTGTTGTATTTTTTTTATGGCTGACATGTGATGGGATGAAACTTAGATCAGGGTGTCATGGTGGTGGTGATCATGGTGGTGGTGGTGGAGGTGGTGAAACACAGTAGTATGAGCAGATGAGTTTAGTGATACACACACACACACACACACACACACACACACACACACACACACACACACACACACACACACACACACACACACACACACACACACACCACTTACAATACTTACAACACTTGAAACACTCTTAGCTTTCTCTCTCTCTCTCTCTCTCTCTCTCTCTCTCTCTCTCTCTCTCTCTCTCTCTCTCTCTCTCTCTCTGGCAATTTCCTCGTGTATTTTTGCGCATCAGAATGTTTCCTGTTTTTTCCTGTCCGCACATATCTATTTCTTTCAGTCTCCGCTAACTAACTTACTCGTTTTTATATTTCTGGGTGACATTTCTCTCCATCGCTTTCTATATTTGTGTATCTCAAACTTATATCTCATTATTTATATATATCAGAGGTTAAGAGTATAAAAAGAAAATAAGGGAAGCTGCAGGAAGCCATCAGTCCTACCCGTGGCATTCCCTGTACAAAACATACTTATTTCTACTTATTTCTTGATATTTCCGTGTGTCCCTGCGTCTGAGGTGAGCGTGTATGTGGTGCAGCTTGCTCTTGTATGGAGATAAGCTCAGGTGGCGCCTATTGTTATCCTTAGGAGAGCCAGATCCTTAATTGCTGTACCTCGCCGCTTAACCCTGCATTATGTCAAGATACGAACATGCAATGGTGGGCTGAATCTCTCTCTCTCTCTCTCTCTCTCTCTCTCTCTCTCTCTCTCTCTCTCTCTCTCTCTCTCTCTCTCTCTCTCTCGTTTCGTTTATTTTTGGTTCGTTCTGGTTTGGTGAGTAGTCTTTGTAATGTTCTCTGTTAACCCCTTCTGTCTCCTACGTCCTACTCCTCCTCCTGATATCTGGCTATCTATGTCCTTTAATTATGTTATATTCTCTCTCTCTCTCTCTCTCTCTCTCTCTCTCTCTCTCTCTCTCTCTCTCTCTCTCTCTCTCTCTCTCTCTCTCTCTCTTTATTTCTTGTAGCGTCCCTTGTTTTGTTATATTCTTCACCTCCACTCCTTGTTCCTCTCCTCGTCACCTTTACTTGTTCTAATTGTCTCCACTCTGTTTCTCTCCTCCTTAACTCGTACTTACACCTTCACTTTGCCCCGCCTGTCTTGTCGCTGCAGTCTGCCTAACGCAGTCACATCTGGTGTGGATGAGGCGTCTTCTTGGGCGACCTTGTGCTGGCAGGTTGAGGGTGTGAGGGTGTGAGGCAACTCTGCAACACAAGATCAGGCAGGGAGAAGGAAAGGAAGGAAGGTGACAGTCTGAGAGAGATAGAGTTACAGGTTGAGGGTGTGAGGGTGTGAGGCAGCTTTGCATACAAGACCAGGCAGGGAGAAGGAAGGGGACAGTCTGAGAGAGATAGAGTTAGATAGATGGACAGATGGGTGGGGAGGAGATAAAAACGTTAAAGAAAGTCGAAATAAGCAGAGAGAGAGAGAGAGAGAGAGAGAGAGAGAGAGAGAGAGAGAGAGAGAGAGAGAGAGAGAGAGAGAGAGAGAGAGAGAGAGAGAGAGAGAGAGAGAGAGAGAGAGAGAGAGAGAGAGAGAGAGAGAGAGAGAGATATGATAAGTCAGGTTCTTATGAATTTTTTCACTTCGACGAAATTGAAAAACACGTGAAAACTTAAAAAAAAAAGAAAATAATGACAACTCTCCCTAATAGAATGTATTGAAACTCAAGACCCGAAGGCGTTACGTTTTAGAATACTACTTGAAGAAAAAGGAAGAAAAAAAAATGTAATGAACACCCACATCCTTTTATTCTATTAATACATGAGGCTCCATAAGAGTAATATACATAAGACTGTGCTGGTGGCGCTGGTGGTGGTGGTACAGGTAATACTGGTAATGTCAGTGATAATAATGATAATGATCTCAATTCAAACCAGTTACAGTTATTTCTGATAATGGTGAAGGGGAGGTGACGGAGGTGATAATGACGGTGATCTTGGTGTTCCTGGGGTGTAGTGGGACTGAAATGGTGATGAGAGTGATGGTGATTGTGATATGATAGTGACATTGGGATATCTATTGGTGTTCATGTTGCTTCTGTTGGTTCTCTTCTTTATAAGACTGCCACGTGTAGATCCGACGTCATCTTGCAGCTTCGTATCGTTATGAAGAAGAAGGAAGGAAAAAATAAACTAACTCGATTGACGTCTTCTTGCAGTTTCGTATCGGTATGAAGAAAAAGGAAGGAAAAAATTAACTAACTCGATTGACGTCTTCTTGCAGCTTCGTATCGGTATGAAGAAGAAGGAAGGAAAAAATAAACTCGATTACCGTTTTGTGAAATATACTTACGTGTTTTGTGCCTTAGTGAATTAATAACTTACACCCACTCATTCATCAAAGTGCGAGAGGTACTATACATTACTATTGCGCTGCGTAATAGTACTGGCTCTTATTTTATCATCCTTTCCTTCATTGTGATTATTAAAGGTTAGATCCTCAAGTAAATCTTTCTCTTTTCCATTTACTTGCAGTGTACAATAAAAAGAATTACGGGTTTCTGATTGTGGTGACTTTTCTCCACCCGACACAGGAACACACACACACACACACACACACACAGAGAGAGAGAGAGAGAGAGAGAGAGAGAGAGAGAGAGAGAGAGAGAGAGAGAGAGAGAGAGAGAGAGAGAGAGAGAGAGAATAATCCCTTAAACTATACCATGGTTCTCTCCCCAGCCCCTCTCTTCCCAGCCTCTCTCTCTCTCTCTCTCCCTCTCTCTCTCTCTCTCTCTCTCTCTCTCTCTCTCTCTCTCCCACGTCTTAGTAATTAAGTAGGAAAGGAAATTGAATATAGCTTCATTCACCATCCTATTACGTCTCTCGCCCTGCCTCTTCCGACCAACATAACGAGCACACACTGTAGGGGCGTAACAAAAGGGGCCACTTATTAAGCCAGGCAGTGCAGGACAGGGCGGCGGGTCAAGTGGTGGCAGGAGTAATAAAGCACCTGGTGACTTCATTGCAGCCTCCAGTGGTGTTATAGTTCTGAGGACATGAGGTAACTTTCACCGGAGTCAACACACACACACACACACACACACACACACACACACACACACACACACACACTGTCACTGTCTCTCTTATCCCGTCTCCCTTTGCTCTCTCTTCCACGATCTCGTATTTAATTTTCGTGACGTAGTATACCTCGTGGGGTGTCTCCTCGGGGCCAGCTGCGTCATCTCATAATGGTAATACTTTCATGAGGGCGGTGCGGTTCCCGTGTGTCCAGGTGGAATGGAAGGAAGCTTTAGTGGGCAATAAGGCCAAGATGACACGACGGGACCTGGTGATTAGGGATGTTATGTGGCCCTCGCGTGGCACTCGTGAAGCCAAGCAGACACCTGGCAACGTGGGAGACAGACACACACACACACACACACACACACACACACACACACACACACACACACACACACACACACATTTATTCATTTTTGTTCGTTTACTTATTCCAGTATTTCGCAGAAAACGAGAGAGAGAGAGAGAGAGAGAGAGAGAGAGAGAGAGAGAGAGAGAGAGAGAGAGAGAGAGAGAGAGAGAGAGAGAGAGAGAGAGAGAGAGAGCGTACAAACACACACACACACACACACACACACACACACACACACACACACACACACACACGCGCGCGCGCGCGCTCTCTCTCTCTCTCTCTCTCTCTCTCTCTCTCTCTCTCTCTCTCTCTCTCTCTCTCTCTCTCTCTGTAGTGTGATGAGTCTGTTCCTTGTAACTTTCCGTTCCGTGTGACGCAAAAAAAGATTAATTGAAGTATTTATTTGTGTTCTGGAAATAAAAAAAAGAAAATGTGTATAATTTCATAACAGCAGGACGGAAAACTATTGTTGACACCATATTCCAATTAATTTGCAATGTGAATGAAAACATATCCCCTTTATTTATATTACATTATTGTGGTGCATTGAATTTCCAAGGTAATAGTTTTTTTTTCTTTATTTTACACACACACACACACACACACACACACACACACACACACACACACACACACACACACACACAAAAAAAAAAAAAAAAAAAAATGATTTCATGTGGAATGTTTGTACTAGGAAATATATAACCTGCTTCTTCTTCTAGAGGTGACCAAAGAAATGCGGCGGTAAAGCTTCTGCGTTATATTAATAAAATAATACCATACAAAATGATAACGTAGCTGCCCTCGTGTCGCGCATCCAACCCTGAGACCTGGGTGGACGCGACTACCCACGTGCGTCATCGAGGAAAGGCGGACACAGACTGCTGGATGTGGGGGCGGTTGCTGGCCGGGTCAGGTCACAGCCAAGGCTTAGCGTCCTGGAGAGAAAGGGTGGCCATTGAATGTTGGCGGCAAGGATGTGGGCGTGCGTTCCGTAAACCAGCACGTCTTTTATTCCTGGTATTTTATTTTATTTTTTTTGTGTAGTTATTTATTTATTTATTTTTTATTAAATGGTGTTTTTTTTTCCAGTAAACATTTTAAGTATTTTATCTTAATCTTAATAGCTAGGTATATTTCATACAAGGACTGCCACGTGTAAGCCGGCTCGTTTCTTGCAGCTTCTCTTATTTCTTATGTTCTTAAGTTCTTATGTTCTTAAGTGACTTACAGTGTGATTATTTGAAGTACAAGAACAAAAATAAAACCGCAAGCAGCTTATAGAAGTGACGCTTATTTGCGCATCATTGCGATGGACACACAATGACCTTTATAACAATCGTGTTTCTTTGATTCGTAAAACCCTAGACAGAAAGCCAATCAAATAAGACCTGGTATTACTTCGTATATGAAAAAATGGGTTGCAGTATGATGTCAGGTTTATCTATCGGTATATCTGTCCGTCTGTCTGTCCTTGGCTATCTATCTTTTTATCTGTATATCTCTATGTATCTATCAGTATGTCTATCAGCATGTCTTTCTATTTACTTACTTGCCTACCTAACTAACTCTCTGGCTATCTATCTGTCTGTGTATCTATCTGTCTATCTAACTATACCTACCTATCTATGTATGTATGTATCAATAGATCAACCAGTCAACTAGTCAGTCCGTTAATTACTCAATTTACCTGTTAATCCACCGTTCTACCTATAAAGTACTAATTACCTGTCTGCATGTCTATCCATCCACCCATCTGCCTACTTGCCAAATTCTGAACTCTGTACTCGTATCTCTGTTTCGTCAGCCTGTTTTTGCTTCTGTACAAGGGCGCGATAGGGCGGGAAGGCGTGTGGTAAACGGAAAGAATAGTGTAGTGTGGGAGGTTTCTGCGTCCCGGCGTGGCAGCCCCGGAAAAAGAGGTAATGAGGTGGTACAGGGCCTGATGGCATGTCTCTAGTGTATTATGCAAATGAGCGGGTGTTATCATCGTCGTCCGCCTCTCTCTCTCTCTCTCTCTCTCTCTCTCTCTCTCTCTCTCTCTCTCTCTCTCTCTCTCTCTCTCATAAGAACATAAGAACATAAGAAATAAGGGAAGCTGCAAGAAGCGACCAGGCTTACACGTGGCAGTCCCTGTATGAAACACTCCTACCTATTTCCATCTGTTATCCCCATCCATAAACTTGTCTAATCTTCTCTTAAAGCTCTCTAGTGTCCTGGCACTAACTACATGATTACTGAGTCCGTTCCACTCATCTACCACTCTATTTGAGAACCAATTTTTTCCTATCTCCTTCCTAAACCTAAATTTTTCAAGCTTGAACCCGTTATTTCTTGTTCTACCTTGGTTGCTGATCCTAAGAATTTTGCTTACATCTCCCTTGTTATAACCCCTATACCACTTAAAGACTTCTATCAGGTCCCCTCTTAACCTACGTCTCTCTAGAGAATGTAAATTTAACCGCTTCAACCTCGCTTCGTAAGGAATACTCCTCATCCCCTGGATCCTTTTAGTCATTCTCCTCTGTACTGATTCTAATAGACCTATATCTTTCCTGTAATGTGGGGACCAGAACTGCACAGCGTAGTCTAGATGAGGTCTGACCAGCGCCAAGTATAACTTTAATATTACTTCCGGCCTTCTACTTTTAACACTCCTAAAAATGAATCCTAGTACCCTATTTGCCTTGTTTCTGGCTTCTATGCATTGTTTCCCTAGACGGAGTTCAGAGCTAACTATAACTCCTAAATCTTTCTCGTACCCTGTACCTACCAGAGTTTGGGTGTTTAATGTGTACCTATTGTGTGGGTTTCCTCTACCTACGCTAAGCACTTTGCATTTATTGATATTAAATTGCATTTGCCATCTATCCGTCCATTCATTCATTCTATCTAAGTCTGTCTGCAAGGCGATGGCATCCGCTTCTGACCTAATTAATCTACCTATCTTTGTGTCATCCGCAAATTTACTAACATCGCTACTAATTCCACTATCCAAGTCATTGATATATATTAGAAATAATAATGGCCCTAATACTGATCCCTGTGGCACCCCACTAATGACATGACCCCACTCGGATTTCGTGCCGTTTATTAGCACTCTCTGTCGCCTGTTACCAAGCCATGACCCTATCCAACCTAACACCTTCCCATCTATCCCATCTCTCTCTCTCTCTCTCTCTCTCTCTCTCTCTCTCTCTCTGGATATACATCTTTTGCTGCAAAAATCTATAAGTTTTTACTCTCTCTCTCTCTCTCTCTCTCTCTCTCTCTCTCTCTCTCTCTCTCTCTCTCTCTCTCTCTCTCTCTCTCTCTCTCTCTCTCTCTCTGTGTGTGTGTGTGTGTGTGTGTGTGTGTGTGTGTGTGTGTGTGTGTGTGTGTGTGTGTGTGTGTACGGCTCACACAGACTGAAGGGAAGGGAAGGGGGAGGGAAGGATTAAGAGAGAGAAAAGCCAAAGGTTGTGTTGTCTTTTAAAGGAAGGACCTAAATTTTTCTTGTTTCTCGTTACGTTTTGTACCTGCAGCATTTCTGGTTTTTGCTTCGGTACAAAGCCACAGGAGTAGACAGATAGTTGACACAAGCACTTAGGTATATCCCCCGAAAATATATTCACGAAACCAAGCAGGGAAGAAAGAGAGAAAAAGAAACTAGCCAAGGTTATGTTAGGTTAAGTTAAATAAGCCCCTTTGTTACCTTCAATAAAAACAGACAGACAAAAGATGGAGACACACACGTATATCCTTCTATGAAAAAGAGAGAGAGACATAAAACCAAGCAGGGAACGGAAGGAAAATGAAACTTGTCAAGGTGAGGTTAAGCTGAGTTAGGCCACCTCTTACTTTCAATAAGAAGAGACAGACAAAAGATGGAAACACACACACGCACGTAATTCTCCTGTGAAGAGAGAGAGAGAGAGAGAGAGAGAGAGAGAGAGAGAGAGAGAGAGAGAGAGAGAGAGAGAGAGAGAGAGAGGGAATGGACGCAAAAGAAAGCTGGCAGAGGGGGAGGGATATGTACGGCCCTACATATCCAAAGCTCAAACAAAAAAGAATAGGAAAAAAAGAAAAAAGAAAAAGAAAATGGCAGTTCTCGCTGTCCCATAAGATGCGCAGTAGACGGAAAAAAATTTAACACCAATTTCAGTTTTGTAGGTGGCTGGTTTATGTTTCCCCGAAGTGTTTTGAGTTGCAGGAAATAGGAACGCAAGTCGCAGCCCATTAGATTTCCCTTGAGGAGGAGGAGGAGGAGGAGGAGGAGGAGGAGGAGGAGGAGGAGGAGGAGGAGGAGGAGGAGACGACAAAGACGATGAGGAAGTAGTGAAGTTGAAGGAGGAGGAGGAAGAAGAAGTGGAGGAGGAGGAAGAACAGGAGGAGGAGGAACAAGAGAAGGAGGAGGAGGAGGAGGAGAAGGAGGAGGAGGAGGAGGAGGAGGACAAAGAAGACGAATGTAGGAGAAGGAAGCAGAGAAGAAAAAGAAGAGGAAAAGAGGAGGAGGAGGAGGAGGACGGAGAAGAAAACGAATAGAAAGAAGAAGAAAAAGAAGAAGAAGAAAGAAGAAGAAGAAGAAGAAGAAGAAGAAGAAGAAGAAGAAGAAGAAGTTTGTGGCTACAGTCTCCTTGCATTCTCTCCACGAAACAGCGCACACCAAGGAGAGGAGAGGAACAGGACAAGACAAGAGCTCTATATAACATTTAGCGTCGCGGGCAGCCCACCATCGGGACGCCAGCCTAGAGCCACCCTCCGTTCCTGCCCGAGTTTTTACCACCTCGCCAGAACAATATCTTCTGGTGGGTCTTTTCCTCTGTGTAAAACTCCGTGAAGAAAGACCCGCTCTATTCTTCCGGCCATTGTGCAGATGCGGCCCCTGTGTAGTTCTGTGAATTCGTGACATCTGGCTATCTCCACTGTAGGTGTTCGTTATTGAGTGCGTGAAGCATTGCGGTAGTTTACGTTAGTTTAAGTTTTCGCTGGTGATTTCACAAGAGGGACTGCCACGTGTGTGTCTAATGTGTTCTTGAAACTTCTTTTACTTTCGTATGGTCTTTTATTTATATATATATAGAGATATTTAACCACAGAAGTTTAAGTTTAAGCTGGTGCTTCAGTAATAGAGACTGCCACGTGTAGGTTTCTTGCAAATTCCCTCTCTTGTGTTCTTAGACTTATTTTACTTAACTGTTGCCCTCTTTTTTTTTTCATCTTCTAAATTTCATGGAGATCTTTGACAAATCCAGACTGATTACCTAAGGTTTATTTGATTTTCTGTAGCTTTCCCTTCCTGCCTTTGAATAAACACGAGACTTACGGGCGATCGCTGACAATACAGAGACGAGGTGGTTGGGATTCCTCCTCCGCTTTCATCAGCAAGTCGAGATATTCCACACATTCAAGTATGGAGTATTAACGTTAGGGGGAATAATTATTATGCCTTCATGCATCGAGGGAATCTAAGTTTAATTCATACTCTCCAGAAAATTATTCGGCTGTTGAAACTGAATACTGATTAGCACTGGAATGGTAACTGCTTGCTTGGAGAGCCGGGGATGTGGGCAAACACACACACACACACACACACACACACACACACACACACACACACACACACACACACACACACACACACACACACACACACACACACACACACACACACACACACACACACACACACACACACACACACACACACACACACACACACAGAGATGGATGGAAACACATTGGAATAAAATCGTGCATAAAAAGTGAAAAAGGAAAAATCTGTGAAGTTGAAAGTGAAAAAAGATGATTTCACATTAGGACACACACACACACACACACACACACACACACACACACACACACACACACACACACACACACACACACACACACACACACACACACACACACACACACACACACACACACACAAGCATCCTATCAAACAAATGCATAAGTCACGGAAACAGTTCCAGCACATTTTCACCCTTCCATTTTCTTCCTCACATGATATTCAACATAATTTTCTAGTTCACAAAATCCTGATACATGTGTGTCTGGCTTCATTATACCCAAACACCCGCAGAGCATCACTGTTTTGGCTGCATCACACCATGTTGGATTATACACTATGTAGCAAAATTTCACTTCTGTTTTGTCTTTGGCCACAAACCATAATTTTCCAGTTATTTCCGTCTAAACGAAATGGAAAAAAAAAGAAGTTATTTTGATCCTAAAACTTTGCTTTTGTGGTTAGAACAATGAATTTACATTTTTGCCTTGTTTCATTATAGCATGGGTTACTATGTCATGTCAGGTAAAGACTTTTGCAAAATCTCAGTTGCTTACCTAATTGCTTTTGAAATGTTGGAAATAAGTCAAAACAATGAAAGAAAGCATATAAAGTGTTCTAAAGATTTTAAATTTTAATAAGATCATTCTTGAACTGACCAGATCTAGCAAGAAAGAGAGAGAGAGAGAGAGAGAGAGAGAGAGAGAGAGAGAGAGAGAGAGAGAGAGAGAGAGAGAGAGAGAGAGAGATTGCTCGAGTAAAAAGAAGAGAATGAATGACATAGGGATTAAGGTCGAAATATAGAAATATTTCTTTTTTATTTTCTGCTCCATCTCTCGTTCTTTCCCGTGCAGCGCCCTAGAAGAGAGAGAGAGAGAGAGAGAGAGAGAGAGAGAGAGAGAGAGAGAGAGAGAGAGAGAGAGAGAGAGAGAGAGACTGCGTTAGTGTGTATGTCTGTCTGTGTGCGTTTGTTTATAAATTCCTACTGTCCCATTAAAGCAAACCAACAGTAGTGGAAGCAGCAGCAGCAGCAGCAGCAGCAGTAGTAGTAGTAGTAGTAGTAGTAGTAGTAGTAGTAGTAGTAGTAGTAGTAGCAGTAGTAGTTGTAGTAGTAGTGGTAGTAGTGGTAGTAGCAGCAGCAGCAGTAACAGGAGTACCAGGAGTACGTTTCTTTCTTCTTATTCCCCCCCCCTTTTTTTTTTTTTTTTATTTATTTATTTATTTTTTTGTCTTTCCTTTCTTCCTACGACTTGAGGTTCTTCAGAAGGGAATTGTCAAGGGGTATTTAAAGTAGTCAAGCTTTCTCTAGGGGAAAGGCAAAGTGAGTCAGCGTTATTTTTAGGCTTTCAATTTATCCTTGTCTTAATTTTCCATATCAGTGTGTCCTTAGCCAGTCGCCTTCATACGCAAAAGAGAAAAAAATATAAATGAAAATAAAAAGAAAAAAGTAGATGAAAAAATTGTGCCGCTGTTGTTGTCATTCAGATAAAAACAAACTTATATATATACGAGGGACTTTTACGTTCTTGTTAATAATTATTTTGTCAGGTGTCGCTCGTAACCATTACCTAAATCTCTCTCTCTCTCTCTCTCTCTCTCTCTCTCTCTCTCTCTCTCTCTCTCTCTCTCTCTCTCTCTCTCTCTCTCTCTCTCTGGTGAAATGACACCGAATAACGAGTGTTTTTTTAATATTCTCTACATATTTTTTACATGATTTCTTGCCTTGGAGTTCAGAATAAAAAGAAAATAAAAAAAATATATATACGTAAAAAAGGTGCATGGAAATATGTAAGTCTGATTATGCCAGGCTGTTTGCTGTTCATAATTAGAAATGCTTCAGTATTTCCTTCCGCATTCCAGACTTGCGAATTACTACTGTGAAGAATATAGCTCGTTAAAATATTCATGTTTTATAAAAAAAAGATAAAATTTTCGAAGGTCCAAGAATAATTGTGTGTTTTTTCTGTATTATTTCAACCTTGAGAGAGAGAGAGAGAGAGAGAGAGAGAGAGAGAGAGAGAGAGAGAGAGAGAGAGAGAGAGAGAGAGAGAGAGAGAGAGAGAGGACATATTTACCAGGATAACTCACCCCTCGGAGACAAAGCGATTTCTGCATTAATGAAAACGTTTTGTCATCTTTCTCCCTCTCTGTCTTTTGTTTGTCTGTTTGTCTGTCAGTTTGTCTGTCTGACGGGTTGCCTGTTTGTATATTCATGTGTGTGTGTAGGAATATGGAATCTAACCTTGCATATTAGTCAATTATTCCAAATTTTCGCCATGGTATGTTTTTGCAGTGTTTAATATATCGTCATAATTACACAGCTGGTCACAAACACTCTTGGCTCTTCCAGCACTAAAAGATTTTTTTTTTTCAACAATTATCAACTTCTTAGGCGCTTATTTCTGCACTTGTATAGCCTGTCAATTATTTACGTCAGGCAGAAGAAGGTGAAATGTGTCCTGTATTCTCTCTTTTCTTTCTCTCTCTCTCTCTCTCTCTCCCACTCCATGCAAACAATTTTTATACTGCTCTGAATTTTAACAAAGAACGCCTATAACAGTGAAGGAGTTAAGAAATGAGTGCCAAGTTCACGTTTTCTTTTTCTCTCTCTCCATGGAAACAATTTATGTATCACCCTGAGCGTTAACGAAAGACACATACTGGTGAAAGCTGTGGGAACGAAACGAGGCGACCAGTATCCTAAGACTTCTATATACATTTTCCCTCAATAGCCGTCCTATCTCTTCCTATGGCATATATAACACGTAAGTACCATTGAGAAAGCTTTAACCTGGTATATCCCTGAGTAATTACAACGCTGTGTGTGTGTGTGTGTGTGTGCGTGTGGAGGATTATCCTTTTTCCGTGCTGTCAAAATAGTTTACTTGTTTTCAGTATTTCTGTTATTTATTTATTTATTATTTTTTTTCCGTGCATTTCTTATACTAGGTTAGAGTCTTCCCATTAGTACATTAGGTGCCTGTTCCCTTCATCTTCGTCCCTCTGTCACATTGAAAGCAACAAAGGAGGGAATGACTGCTGATGTTACTCAGTTGTCCCATTCAAACACTGTTACATGAAAGGTTTCAATTGTTTGCCTTCATTCGTGCGGCCCGTGAAGGAGGCAAGACTACACCAAGGGGCGGGCGGCGCGGTAACTGGCGCTAATGGAAGCCAGCGTTTGCCTGGATCACAGCGGATGTCACCTTATTGATGAGAGAGAGAGAGAGAGAGAGAGAGAGAGAGAGAGAGAGAGAGAGAGAGAGAGAGAGAGAGAGAGAGAGAGAGAGAGAGAGAGAGAGACGCTACTGAAGTTCTTGGAGGAGGAGAGAAAAGTCCTCTATAAACCTTCAAAGTGTCTTTCCACAAACGTCTCCCTTACTCTCACACCACTCTTCTCCTTTCCTCCCTTTCTCCCTTCTTCCCTCCCTCCCTCTCCCTCATGGACGATACCTAGGTGGGTAGGTGGTAGGTATCCCCCGCACCACCACCACCACCACCACCACCACCACCACCACCACCACCAACAGGGCGGCACACGAGCACCACTATTGTCCTCCGAAACACCACGAGGACAAAGCAAGTAGGATGATCACCACCGCAGACAGCACAACATAAGAATTTAGGTTATATTAACAAACAGCTGTTGCCCAACGTGCCTAATGTGCGAGGAGGCTTGGGTGTGTCCCCTCCCCCCTCCTCCAACCCTCCTCCCACTCTCCCCACTCTACCCCCTCCCTCTCCTCTGCCCTACCAGGTCGCAGCACCCCTCACACCAAGGCTGCCCTCACGCACGCCCACCGGCCGGGCCCCTTAGCTCCTCAGAGGCCGTGCCGTCCCACGCCACGCCACACCACGCCTCGCCACGCACTTCACAACGCTATCTAGGGATCTGGGTCAAGAACCATAAATTAAAAGGTCACTTAACTTGTGCTAGAGGTCTCAGTCAGATCATCCGCCACTTAGACGCCGGCAGCCACTCATGCTGGTGTTCATCTCACGAGTACTCCTTGCCTCCCGCTACTCATTCCATTCCAGATGGTGCTGTAGTGGCTGGCGGCTCCATCGCGATGTGGCAGGGTGAACGTGATGGGGTGGGACATAAAATATATACGTTTCTAAAAGAACCACTCTTGTTAATGTTAATTTCACTTATACTCTTCTCCCGTCACTCGTTCCGCTCCAGATGCTGCTGTAGTGTCTGGCAGGTCTTCACGATGGACAAAGGTGGAGTAACCTGATGGCCGACAGAAGGACGTGTTGGAGTGATGATTGAATATGTTGATTTCTTAATGTGATTTCAGCTACGATAGCCAGGCCAGTCTCAGGAATCGCATACTGAAGAGCACCTTTCGTGGTTTACCAGAATGACCACGTAGATGCACAACACACTGGCTATGACTGAAAAAATCTATCTATCTATCCATCTATCCATCCACTTATACATCCATCCAAATATCCGTCTATCCAACCATCCATCCATCTCTATATCTATCCATCATTCTATCTGTCCAGCTCTGCAACGTAAAACAAGGAGCCACAATTTTGAGCACGTTATGAATGGAGATGGTATGCATGGGGGTAGACACCTGCGTGACAGGCTTCTGGGAGAGAGAGAGAGAGAGAGAGAGAGAGAGAGAGAGAGAGAGAGAGAGAGAGAGAGAGAGAGAGAGAGAGAGAGAGAGAGTTTAAAGACGGTCTCGAAAGTGAAACGAAAAAAAAAATAATGACTGTTGGAAAGATAAATGAAACACACACACACACACACACACACACACACACACACACACACACACACACACACACACACACACACACACACACACACACACACACACACATAATGATCAAAGAACGGAATGGTAACTGTACCTTTGCAATATCTGAGGATTTGTGCCAGTCATTTGGACGGCTTAATGAAAAAAAGTGTCTGAAGAATAAAAAAAGAAAAAAATAAATAATAAAAAAAATAAATAAAACGATATTGTGAGCTTCTGTAATTTCAATATTTGAGACTTTTAATAGAGAGAGAGAGAGAGAGAGAGAGAGAGAGAGAGAGAGAGAGAGAGAGAGAGAGAGAGAGAGAGAGAGAGAGAGAGAGAGAGAGAGAGATAACTAAACGAACACGACCTAAGGGAAGTGATACGTTGAATGTATTAAATGTTACTGAAGAAAACAAATACACGCATAGGAACAAAGCAAATCTTCATGGAGAGAAGGAGGAGGAAAGAAATATGATTGAGTAAACAGGCAAGCAGAGGGGAGAGAGAGAGAGAGAGAGAGAGAGAGAGAGAGAGAGAGAGAGAGAGAGAGAGAGAGAGAGAGAGAGAGAGGCGTGCATGAGGGCAGTCACAGTGATTGGCTCGGGAAAAAAGAATGAGAGGCGAAGAGGGACATGTTAGGATACCAAGACAGTTTGATATTTATATGGGTGAGGGAACTGAGGGAATGAAGGGAGCGGGAAAGGAAGTATGGACAAAAGGTGAACAGACGGAGAAGAGCTGGGGAATGTTGCTTGTGAAGTGGAAGAGAAGTAAAGTTGTAGTATTTTTGAAGCCTAACAACGCTGGGATGGATACTAGATAGATGAGAAACAAGGGGTCGTGAAAGTCTGTGTGTTCGTTGAAGTTATAGCGATAAGAAATGGAAAGATGTATAGATTGTTACTTTTATTCCTTCTTCCTACGACTTGAAGAGGAATAACAAGGTACTTTCGAAAATACGTGGATCAAATTTATTTTAGCGGCCAATAAGAACATAAGAACTTAAGAAAATAAAAGAAATATCAAGAGACCATCAAGCTTACACGTGGCAGTCCCTGAATGAAACGTTCCTACCTGTCTCCACTCTCTTCCTCATCCATAAATTTGTCTAATCTTCGTAACTACTCAGCACTAATAATCTGATTACTGAGTCTACTCGTATTATGTTCACCTATCATTCTGAGGACCCATTCCTTGTTATCTCCGTTTTTCAATGTAATGAGTAGGCCCTTTATTAATTTTTCATATATTTTTAAACTTTTGTATCTTTCTCCTTTACACACAAAGAAAAAAGAATAAGCGCAGTCGATCACATGTAGCTTTCTCCCATGACAAAACCTTCCCTCTGTGCGTGTGCGTCTGTCTCACAAACTTTGGGTGTTATTTACACGACACTGCGGGATCTTTTAATAAAACGGGAGAAATGCCAAGACAGCTGCATGCAAGAAGACGCGAGTGACGGAAAAAAAAGTCAACTCATATCGTATTCCACTCCAAAAACCAAAAAGCAAGAAAACTTCAGGCGCATCTGTCATCGTACGTGTTTCTGCCTTACATTTTTCACTGTTTTTAGTCGCATTTCTACAGTACAGTTTTCTGCTGTTTAGGAAGGACAAAGTGGTATTTTTAGATCAAATTCGATACAAACTAACAATTGCAGCAGACTAGAATGACGATTATGAGTGGAACCAGAAAATTGTATGAAGGCGAAGTCAGTCGATTAGAGAAACGAAGGAATCTCAAACGGTCGTCTCTTTACGTAAGATTCCCATTAAACTAACAATTCCAAGAGACAAGAAATTCGAGTGTTAACAGAACCAGAAAATTATATCACGGCATAATCAGTCTAGTGTAGAAACAAAAAGAATCTGCAGTACATATACAATACGGAAAACAACAACAACAACAACAACAACAATAATTCCAACAGACAAGAAAGACGAGTGTTAATGTCACCAGCAAATTGTGTAATATCAGTCTATTAGAGAAACACACACACACACACACACACACAAATCTCATCATGGCCGCGTGCACATCATTATAATGAAGACGTGATCAGGTGCGTATTAAACTCTTCGGGAGGAATTTCAGTGACCTCTTAATAATTCAAAGGCTCGGGAGGGAGGGCGAGGAAAAATATATAATAAAAAAAAGAAGAATCCCGAGTCTTTTCCGTGGTAAATTACAACCTAAATTCTGACCAGAGTTCAACTTTATCAGGATAGAAAGTGGGTTGGTGGGGGAGCAAAAATGTGGAAGCGCCCTTTTTTTGGGAGCGGTTGGGGGAGCTCGGTGGAGGAAGTCACGAGAAAGTTAGCGTTGGCAAAAAAATTCTGGCGCTTCTTACAGACTCTCTTTTCATGAACTGGGATGTGTATTCGACGTGACTCCAATCAGTAATGTCAGGGGTATCTCTGCCGCTAAACTGGTGTCCTATTTGGATATTTTAATTCACGTAAGACAGCGGTAACTTAGCAAAGAACGTGTAGGCTTCTTCCAGCTTCTCTTATATTCTTACTTTACAATCTTATCTTAGCAGCTGAGTTTTGTGACTATTGATAATCCTGCTGTCTTAATAATATTGCTTTTAAAGACGCGTTGGAGTTAGGGAAAGTGAGGGGAATGTAACGTCCTTTAAGATAATCCCTTCAGTAATATTTAACAATAGTGTTTGGAGTAAAAGAATGCTCCATCAACTAAGAGCGCTGTAATTGTTGTGATATTCAGGTTTAAAAAGGAGTGACACTGATTCAACTGAGGTTAATCCATCCCTTTACTTACTGACTTGGCTTTTGATGTGCGTGTGTAGTAGCACTAGTTCTGTTTTTTGCGACGCTGCTGGTGGTGGTGGTGGTGGTGGTGGTGGTGGTGGTGGCTGTGTTGGTGGTGGTGGTAATGATAGTGTCTGTTACAAAGGGAAACGTTCTTTGTCACAACTCCACTCTCCTTTAATCTTATGAACTCGAGACAGCGTGTGTGTGTGTGTGTGTGTGTGTGTGTGTGTGTGTGTGTGTGTGTGTGTGTGTGTGTGTGTGTGTGTGTATCTGTGTCAGTCTATGTACATGTGTGTGTGTGTGTGTGTGTGTGTGTGTGTGTGTGTGTGTGTGTGTGTGTGTGTGTGTGTGTGTGTGTGTGTGTGTGTGTGTCTGTCTGTCTACGTACACGCATGTGTGTGTCTGTGTATCGGAACGCGTAAAAACAGTTCATTAAGAGGACCTGCATGAACTGGCAGTAAAAAAAATGAACAGAGGTGGAGGTTTCGAATAAGTAAAAAAAAAAAAGAAATAGTGAGGAGCGAGTGATCACTAATGAACTAATTTAGACAGCCAGAGAGAGAGAGAGAGAGAGAGAGAGAGAGAGAGAGAGAGAGAGAGAGAGAGAGAGAGAGAGAAGTCCCTGTCGAGCCGAGATGAGCGAAGAGGGGAGGGCGGCGGATCACGGACACACACAGCCGCCTCAACATAATAATTATCAGTGTGGAATGTCACCCACGTGTACATAATTATGCTCTTGCTGGGAGACACTCTGAAATATACGAGAACAAAGGAGGAAGAGAGATGAGAGAGAGAGAGAGAGAGAGAGAGAGAGAGAGAGAGAGAGAGAGAGAGAGAGAGAGAGAGAGAGAGAGAGAGAGAGAGATTCCTAAAAGCGCATATCTAATATCCTCTAAAACCTCTGGCTGGGAACGATAGGTGGGTATGAAAAAATATACTTCACATAGGGACTGCCACGCGTAGACCTGATGGCTCCTCGTGCCTTTCCTCATTATGACGGCAATATCTGCTTGGCAACGCGCTGGCGAGACGGTCCTTGGCGATCTATGGAGTCACACTTGTCAGGGAGAGAAATGATTGTACAATAGGTGAACCTGAAGTGAATATGTGAATATGTGAAGTGAATGCACGTGGAGGCTGTATTCATTCTCTTTGTCCCTCTCTTGTCGTTAGTGTCAGGAGTGAAAAATCTCTCTTTTACTTCCCACCTCGAGAGAGAGAGAGAGAGAGAGAGAGAGAGAGAGAGAGAGAGAGAGAGAGAGAGAGAGAGAGAGAGAGAGAGAGAGAGAGAGTTTCCACCTTTTCAAGCGGTGTTTGTTCTTGTATTTTTCTCTTTCCTTGCTGCTGCTGCTGCTGCTGCTGCTGAAGAATTCTTAATCAGCCTTGTTCCTGTCATATCGTAGCTTCTAATGCTTACCAGAGAGAGAGAGAGAGAGAGAGAGAGAGAGAGAGAGAGAGAGAGAGAGAGAGAGAGAGAGAGAGAGAGAGCTGTACCTGTATTTCTGATAGCAAGGTGAGGTAATCCAGCTAATGGCCGCCGTGCACTGTAGTCTGCCATTATTGCTACATTAAAAATATTACTTAAACATGCACTGGGCAGGAGAGGGAAGGAGGAGAGAGAGGAGGAGGAGGAGGAGGAGGAGGAGGAGGAGGAGGAGGAGGAGGAGGAGGAGGAGGGAGTCTAATGTGTTGGTATCATGTACGTATGGTCACGTTTGGGAGTATCCAGCACAAGGACATAAGAAAAGTGACGAACAAATGTACAGTAAACTATCAGACACACTTGCAGCCTTCCTGATTTTCTTAACGTGTTTTGTTTCTTAATCAGCTCACAATTTATTTAACTACTTTCGCTAATATATTCTTTTCTATTTGTTTATTTATCTATTCTCTTATTCATCTACATCTCCTTTGTGTATGTGTGAGAGAGAGAGAGAGAGAGAGAGAGAGAGAGAGAGAGAGAGAGAGAGAGAGAGAGAGAGAGAGAGAGAGAGAGAGAGAGGAGAAATTCAGAAGCGATGATGCAAACGAGAGATGAGATGATAACTGAGGAATGCAGGACACCAAACGTGGAGACACACACACACACACACACACACACACACAGAGAGAGAGAGAGAGAGAGAGAGAGAGAGAGAGAGAGAGAGAGAGAGAGAGAGAGAGAGAGAGCTGTTAAACACATTAGTGGATGCCTTAGTCCTTTCCTTCCATCTATCTCCTTCCCCTCTCACTCTCCCTCCCTCCCTCCCACTAACCCTCTAATACTCTAATCCTGACTCACTCTCTCTCTCTCTCTCTCTCTCCCGCTCTCTCTCTCCCTCTTTCTCCCGTCTATCCTTCTTTCCTCTCCTGCTGTTCCCTCTGCCCTATTACTGTAATACTGCTGTAATACCTGAGATTCAAAGACAAGATATATAACGCTGATTTATTTATTTTTTTGCCGCTCGTTTTCTTTACTATCCTCCCCTTCTCTTATGTAACGAGGCTCCCCTTTATAATCAATACATTTATCAATCGTGTGTTTATTTTTTAGTATATATATATCGTGCTGCTAAGGTAAGATTTATATGTTTTTTTTTTCATGTTCATTCTTTACTATCCTTCCCTCCACTTATGTAACCAAGCTTTCCTTTACGTTCATTTCATTCATTATCGTATATTTAAATTTTCACATATAAATCGTAGAATTCTTAAAGAGAGGGATTTTCTATAAGATGTATCACGCAGTTATTTCTATACATACCTTAAAATCCTTCCCTTCCACTACATAATGTAGCTTTCTACCTTTACAGCGGTTACATATATCATCTGTACATTTAACACATAGATTATAGCACTTATGATTAAGCTGGGAATTTTACCCATATACGCGGGGATGTTTACTGATATTGCCATCCATTCTGATATATATATATATATATATATATAAAAAAAAGAAAAAAATAAATAAATAAACGAAAGGGAGATGAGGGGGAGAATCCTTTACATAGAGATGAAACACGTAACTGACCTGATGGGGTTAAGATGCATGGGAGACGCGCGGCAGCAGCAGGTACTGTATGATTTGTCTGTTCATTCATTTATTTGTTGGAGATATTAATTTCCAATCAAATAATGATAAATAGTGATGGGCATTATTATTATTAATTCAAGTTTAAAATTAAAAACCTACCTTAAAGAGTAGG
The DNA here is from genome assembly GCF_035594125.1 of Scylla paramamosain. Lineage (NCBI taxonomy): Eukaryota > Metazoa > Arthropoda > Malacostraca > Decapoda > Portunidae > Scylla > Scylla paramamosain. Next base: position 25,725,821 of record NC_087164.1, read on the forward strand.
TTCACTAGCAAGAATCCGGACTCGAACAGGAACCGAATCCTAGGACTCGACTTTCTACACGAAACCTCCGAGTCCCAGCGGATCCGTACCGTAGGACTCGACTCTATGCGAAGCCTCCGAGTCCCACCTAGCGCGGCTAGGATATTTAAACTCCCGCTGTCCTAGCAGTTACTCATCTGCACCACACGGCCGCTCTTTCATCCATCCACCAACCACTCCAACTCAGCTTATTGCTCGTGTATTTCAGCTAAATAGTCTTGGCTAGTTTCAGGCGTGTCTACTGCTGGGTACTTTGCTAAATCACAGGTCCCCACTATATCAAGTAAATTCCCCATGTAACCTGCGCTTGCCATCAGCACATAGTGATCCCAAGTTCCCAAGTGTTCATAATTATTTTGCAATGCTTTTCTCTTGTTTATTTTGCTTTTTACTAAGAGGAGAGAGGACACACTGCACTGAGGTGTTCAGAATATTTGATTTGTGATATTTTTTTATGTCTCTCTCTCTCTCTCTCTCTCTCTCTCTCTCTCTCTCTCTCTCTCTCTCTCTCTCTCTCTCTCTCTCTCTCTCTCTCTCTCTCTCTCTCTCTCTCATGCAAAGTTGGCCGCTGTTTGGACAAGCTATCTTAACATCCTCCTTGCTGCCTACGAAAGAAATATCCATGAAAAATGTTAGTACTTCGTTGATCTTTCCACCGTTTCCCTCCCTTCCCACCGACCCACGCAGCCTCCATCATCTCTCTCTCTCTCTCTCTCTCTCTCTCTCTCTCTCTCTCTCTCTCTCTCTCTCTCTCTCTCTCTCTTACAGCATGGTAATTTCCTCTTTGGCAAACGCTCACTCTACTGCATCATTCTTCCTGGCATTCAGTGGAGCATCTCGTATTCCTCTCTCTCTCTCTCTCTCTCTCTCTCTCTCTCCCTGCTTTAAGTTGAATTTTTGTCTATTCTAATCAACTTAATTGTCTCGCATAGTTGAGAAGGAGAAAAGTGATAATAGTAGTAGCAGTAGTAGTAGTAGTAGTAGTAGTAGTAGTAGTGATGGTAGTGATAGTAACCGTAATAGTCGTAGTGGTAGTAGGAGGAGGATCGTGTTGCTCATTAAGAAGGATAATGGCAGTGTCAGCGCCGAGTCATGAGGAACACAACAGTGGACGTCAGTTTGCTCTCATATATATATATTATTAAGAAAGTGTCACTGCCACCACGTATTGTTCCCTCAACACACCAGCCGCAAAGCACACTCGACCAACGCAAAACCAGAGACTGCATTCTCAAACTCTCATTGCCCGATTTTCTCGATGAGATTCTCGTGCGTTACCCTCGATTTGGTGGCTGTTCCTGATACCCTATGCCGTTGCTTTTGTGTGGGTGTGGATTGGTGGGTGGGGTGCGCGAATGAGTGAGTGTGTAGGCGTACCATTTGCATTAGCTGACAACTATTATTATATTTTTTCTATTTTATGGTGTCTGACGCTATTTGCGCAATATATTACTCAAAATCACATCAAATCAGTCATTGTCTTCCCTCTAACAAGCTTCAGTAGTAGGTATGGTGGGGTTTTTCAAGGGTGTTCTTATAATACTAGTGATGGTTAACAAGAGTTCTGCCTCATGACTAGGAAAAAATACGTATTCTCTGAGAACCTTAACCATCCCTGTGAACTTAGAAAAACCAGTCCCTAGATTGACCGAAGTGTTTGAAAAGACTTACATTTATTTACCAGCACTGCACTGGTTACTCAAAAACTTCAAAAACTTCCTTCCCAGTGAGGCGCTGCGAGTGAGATACCACTGCAAACAGAGAAACGAAGAGCTTGAAAAACACGCTTGCCATTATTACCACCACACGTCTGGCTACTCGGAAAAAAAAACCCTTCGCAGTGACACGCGTTGAGATGCCACCACATGCACTAAAAACGTGTTGGCCAGGTCCAGGGAATCGAGTGACGAGTGTTAGGTTCCTCGCAGCTGCCTGGCGTGTATTCGCTTGATTGGGTGACGTGCCGAGCGAGTGGCGAGCGGCCCGGACCTCAAAGGGAAACCAGACGTGCATGTCAACCAGTCAAGTGGCGTTAATCTTGAGATGAAAGCCGCGGCGCATTGCAGAGTAGCGGCGCGGAAAATGTAAGATTGGAAACGGATTACCACTAATATTATTTTTACTACTGTTATTATTATTATTATTATTATTATTATTATTATTATTATTATTATTATTATTTCAACTACTACTACTACTACTACTACTACTACTACTACTACTACTACTACTACTACTACTACTACTGTTACTGGTTCTGCTGGTGCTGTTGAGAAATGAAGAGGAGGAGGAGAAGGAGGAGGAAGATGAGTGCTAAGCTTTTATGAATGGTAAGAGTGTCGAGTCTTCAAGAGAGAGAGAGAGAGAGAGAGAGAGAGAGAGAGAGAGAGAGAGAGAGAGAGAGAGAGAGAGAGAGAGAGAGATATGGACGTGCTATCAAGTGGTGGGTGGGTGGTATTGTGGTGTCAGTGCTGGTATGCTCTGCTGGCTGGTATTGGCTCGCGTCGTCCCTCCCACCCCAGCTTTATGTGACGCTAATGGGCGGTAGGGGGCGGGCGTGCGGGGCGGCGCCGGAAGGGAATATTTCGCCGTGAGGGAAGCGAGGCCACGGGCGCCCCTTCCCCTCGCCTCTCCCGTAGTGAGATGCATGATATGAGGTGAAGCTTTCAGCCTTCCATTGCTTAAGTCTTTTTTTTACATATTGCTAATTGCTCGACGTTGATGAAAAAAAGTGGAAGCTGGTCTTTAAATGGTAAAGGGATATAACAAGGGGGACATCAACAAAATTTTCAGGATCAGTAATGAAGATAAGAGATGAAACAATGCGTTCAATCTTATTAAAGTTAGATTTCAAAAAGAGATGGGAAGGAACTGGTTCTCAACTGGAGTAGTGGATGAATGTAATGGACTCGGTAATCAGATTGTTAGCGCCGAGTCATAAGGGAGCTTTTCAAAGAAGATTAGACAAATTTATGGATGGTGATCATAGATGGAAATAAGCAGGTACGTATTATACTGTGGCTGCCACGTGTAAGCCTGATGGTTTCTTGAAGCTTCCCTTATTTTCTTATTTTCTTTTGATCTTATACAAGGTCACACAAAAACGTAGGCAACTGTATGGCCCACAGGTGGTATTCAAACCTTGCACGGTCCAAGTTAAACAATTTTGAAGTTTAGCAGCGACCTAAATCCTCCCCATCCAAAGTTTGGGACACTTGTCTCGCGAGTTTCACGCTCACCGTTCTTCAGTGTAGTGCAGTTAACCCTTTGACTGCCGCGGCTTCTCCCCAAACTTGATACAATGGTCCGCTGAAAGTTTAGAGTGTAATCTTGAGACACTGATAGCAATAGAGGTGATGGAGCAGTTAAAACTTTTTAGTGCTTGGAGTTTTGATTTTGAGACATACTGATAACAATATCTCAGACCTTTTTGATACTTGTGTTAATTCATAAAAATCCTGATAGCAGTAGAGGTGATGGAGTAGTTGAAACTTTTTAGCGCTTGTAGTTTTAATTCTGAAAGACAAAGAAAGCATAATAGAAAGACCCACTGAAGCTGCCAGTCCCTAAAGAGCATAGTCTGAAAAGAATTACCCAAAATTTGAAAACTGTCTTGAAACATCTCTTGAAACAGTTCAGTGATTAATATGTAATTTTCCTTCCTTTTCCTGACGCGAGTAATGATTTCCAGCGCGGTACAAACGTAACACACTCCACACACGAGTACAGCTCTCAGACTAGGGAAACATCATAACTGGGGCATTGGAGGTAATGTGTCCCTGTCTTGCAGAGTCACGCTGCACATGCCTTGCCCTGGGCCGCTCTGTGTGACACGACCCACCACCTCTTGTCTTCCCCTCAGCTGTTTAAGCATCTTGTTCTCCTCCTCCTCCTCCTCCTCCTCCTTATTCTCCTGTCTTATCCACTTAGCTATCTTGTCTCTTCCACTTTGTTACCTCCAGTCTTCCTCTCACTTGTACTTAAGCATCTTGTTCTCCTTTCCTTCGTCTGTGTCGTCCTATCTCTTCCACTAGTAGTTAATGAAGAAGTTATACAGTCTAGTCAAGACGATAAGATCTGTTGCTGTTTGCTTTCCTTTTTGTATTCCTCCTTGTCCCCCTCCTTTCCTCTTTTCTCTTCCTCATTCTTTCCTTTCCACTCCTCTCCTCTCCTCCTTCTCCCACTCCTCTTCCTGTCCTCCTCCTCCTCCTGCTCCCCATTCCTCTTGCTGTGATATCGTGATGCCTGTATCAGACACACGCATGGGTGTGGTGAAGCCTCGCTGTGGTGGTTTTGTGACGCTATTAAGTCTTCAATTCGGGACTCATTTCTGTTTCATTGACGTGTTGCTGCAGGAAATGAATCGTCTGATTTATATAACGTTTGATAATGGCACCTGTTAACTATTCAGTGCTTTGTAGTTGAAAAATTATTAAAGGTAAAGTGAAATAGACAGGGATGGTTTGTTTATGAGAGTGCAGGGCGGGGCGGTGAAGACGGGGCTGCGTGGCGAGGTCCGGGACACGCCCACGCTCACACACTCACATCCACGCATCACGCACTACCATCCTGCCACGCCCGCCTGACTGTTTTTGATAAACTTTGGTATGTTTTTTTGATTAATTTCTGTTTTATTTCGTTTTTCTTTATGTAAATTAGAGGTGTAACAAAAAATAATGAAAAAAAAAAGGTTGAATGAATGTATCACCAAAATACTCACGTAAAAAGTAGATTTTGAGAAATTCTGAGGATGATATACATGGATTACTGAACAAGCACCAAAATAAGTAAGGTTTTTTTTTTTATATATAATATCTTCCGTAATACAATATCAATATTATCAGGGTTACGCTCTTTGTTTTTGTTAATTGGTTAGGTAACAGTTTGATGTGTAAAGTCCATTAGCTGGTTGTTGTTTAGTTAGATAGATGTGCGCGAATCTCGTGAGTGTTTGGTGGCAGTGTCTGGTCAGTAATGTACGTGGGATTTAATATGGAGTTAATGGTTTCAGGTATTAGATTCTCGATTCCTTTCTCTTGTATACACACACACACACACACACACACACACACTCTCTCTCTCTCTCTCTCTCTCTCTCTCTCTCTCTCTCTCTCTCTCTCTCTCTCTCTCTCTCTCTTTCAAGTACAACAACAATAACAACTACTACAACGCCACTACCGCCAACATCACCACCACCGTTAACAACAACAACAACAACACCTACTACTACTACTACTACTACTACTACTACTACTACTACTACTACTACTACTACAACACCACCACCGCCAACACCACCATTACTACTACCACCACTGCCATTACCGCTACCACCATCACCACCACTAACAACAACAACAACAACAACAACAACAGGCCAACATGGGAAGCGTACCTGACCTGCCAAGGTGAAGTAAACACTGCATTTAATTAAACCCCTAAGAGGCTTAGCTCGTTACTGCGGCTTAGGAAATTAATGAATCAAGTTTCCTGGTCTAATATGCTCGCTGTAATTAAACATGTGACTAACTGCTGACTGTAATAAACAAAAATAAGGGTTACGACGCTCCACGGGAACAGTTATGGTGAAAAAGAACTGTAGTAATAGTAGTAGTGGTAATAATGGTAGTAGTAGTAGTAGTAGTAGTAGTAGTAGTAGTAGTAGCGTTATCCAGTATCTTAAATATCACCTACCCTCTCCTGCACAGTTCCCTCCTCCATAATCATTTCCTCGGGCTGGGAACTCTAGAAAGTTAAGTCTTGTCTGTGTTTTGCGGTTCCTCCTTAGTCTTCCCCAAAAACGCATCCGTTATGAACTTTCTTCCTCCTCCTCCTTGTCTCTATCCATCCCAGCTGTAATGAGCGCCTCCCTGCTTGTGAGAGAGATGATAACTGACGTACCTATCTGCTCACTGTCTGATATTTTTGCCTGGTTACTTTCTTCTCGCCTCAAGTTGTCTAGTTTTTCTTCTTTCGTTCCTTTCGTTCCTTGTGGTCTCTTCTCTCCGCTCAGTTCTTTTCCGTGACCTAATTTGATTTGGTTTGTTTGCTTGGCTTGGCTTGCTACTACTACTACTACTACTACCACTACTACTACTACTACTACTACTACTACTACTACTACTACTACTACTACTACTACTACTACTACTAACCACCACTATCACCACCACCATCACCACACCACCACCACCACCACTGTAAATATTTCATAACAGAACAAAGGCCTTTATCCAGTTGTTTATTCCCATTTGTCCAGCCCAGCTCACTCAAAAATCTCATCGGAATCAATCGTTCATTTATTCTTTATAATTCGAACAAATGTTTGTCTGCATCTATCTGTGCAAGTAACGACCTTTAGTTCATTCAACCTGCCATAAGGACTGCATGAACTTGTGTGTGTGTGTGTGTGTTTATGTGTGTGTATGTGTGTGTAAAGGAGAAGGGGATTGTAATTACAAATACCCCACGAGTGACGTTTCAATTAGAGGCATGTGACAAGTTAATGCCAGTAGAGGCGTTTCGATCAAGACGAGATGATGCCGTGTTTTAATAATGAGAGGGGTCGACCTGCTTATTACATCTCGCCGCAGCAGATTCAGGTCGTTCCTCGTTCCCCTGATTTTTCTGTTTTTCTTCTTCATCCTCCCTAAACGCAGGACAGTCAGTGAAGATAACAGGGAAACGTTATCTTTACCACCACCACCACCACTACTACTACTACTACTACTACTACTACTACTGTTGCTGCTTTAGAGAAACGTATAAAAGATCATATCAAACTACACCACTTCTCGTATGTCTCTCTCTCTCTCTCTCTCTCTCTCTCTCTCTCTCTCTCTCTCTCTCTCTCTCTCTCTCTCTCTCTCTCTCTCTAATTAGCGGGTATCCCATAATAATGAAGAAATTGCTCAAGGAAAGTTGGCATCCTGACAAAAAGACTCTTACTTGCTTATTTTCTTTCATTAAGTTCAGGTGAGAATATCAGTTGAGGAAGTGCCTTTGTTAATTTTCATTCCTTTCTTCTCTGTCGCTTTTTATTTTGTTCTTATTCGTAAAATTTTTTTTTTATTGTTTTATTCCGGTTGGTTTACTGGCTTTTTTCTTTATTTTTTTTTATTTTTCTTGTGTGTGTGTGTGTGTGTGTGTGTGTGTGTGTGTGTGTGTGTGTGTGTGTGTGTGTGAGTGTGTGTGTGTTACAAACTCATGCCATTCACTCACAAACTCACACCCCTCTCTCTCTCTCTCTCTCTCTCTCTCTCTCTCTCTCTCTCTCTCTCTCTCTCTCTCTCTCTCTCTCTCTCTCTCTCTCTCTCTCTCTCTCTCTCCGCCTCTTTCTCTTTCTCCCTCCGCCTCTTTCTCTTTCTCCCTCCCTCCCCCCCCCTCTCTCTCTCTCTCTCTCTCTCTCTCTCTCTCTCTCTCTCTCTCTCTCTCTCTCTCTCTCTCTCTCTCTCTCTCTCTCTCTCTCTCACTCTCATATTCCGAACTCTCCTTATGAGAAAAAGAAAGCCAGAAAAGCAGGAAGGAAAGAAAAAAAAAAAAAAGGACGCATTTGAGAACACTTTCCCCTTCGTCCGATATTCTCTCTGGTTGAAGTCTGTGGCAGAATTCCTGATTGCCTTTAAGAAAAAAATAAGCCTTCTGGTAGAGACGGTGAGGCGGAGACTATGAGGCGAGGCAGTGGCTGGATATTAATGCGCCAATGTATTTTATCTATCTATCAAGTTCATTCCAGTGTAATATGACAAAAGGTGCTGTCCAGGGAATGAACGAACGAAGTGCTGTGATGCATTATAATGATTGTTGCTGTAAATGTGATTGGATTATTGTGTAATTCTTTTTTTTTGTCTGTGTGTGTGTGTGTGTGTGTGTGTGTGTGTGTGTGTGTGTGTGTGTGTGTGTGTGTGTGTGTGTGTGTGTGTGTGTGTGTGTGTGTGTGTGTGTGCGCGCCTCTCTCTCTCTCTCTCTCTCTCTCTCTCTCTCTCTCTCTCTCTCTCTCTCTCTCTCTCTCTCTCTCTCTCTCTCTCTCACCGTAGACCAGAGCCTCTCTTATATGAAAGAAAAGAAATAGAAAAAACATTTAATGACAACTATCTAGATCCTTCACAACCTCATCTCTCTCTCTCTACGGTATAAGTACCTAACATAAACCAATCTATTAGTGTACGAGTACATATAAAAATCCCTCTCGATTCACGCACCACGTAACATTCACTGGACTACGGGGACACAAACGTCGCAGCATCACCTCACATCATCACTCGAGACAAGCGCCCTTACACCAACAACAACGACACGGCTTCCTCAAACCTCATTACTCAAAGTGCTTCATCGGAGACCCGGCCAGCACTTAGACCCGCCAATACCCACATGTAGCCAGCAGCACCCCACGCCCCACTCACAATATATTTAGACTAGTTGGCGGAAGCTTCAATAACACGTGCCCTGCAATAGCTAGAGCGAAATTGGAAGCCATTGACCGGCCGGCAGTGAAATAGATACCTTCCTTCGCCAGTACATTCTGATAATAAGGGACGGCCAATTGCAATACGGGGGTTTAAGTACTGACACAATGACGCGCAATAAGGGGCTGGTTCTTTATAAATGAGGCAGGTAGGCAGGTAGCTTTGGGAAGGTAGACTGACTGGTAGATAGATTGGTAGTACGTAGACACAATCTTAGCCATTCATTTCATTGGGTAGATGGATGGATGGATGGTAGAGTGAAACTTATCATCATGGATACGCTGAGAAAGTTATTCCTTTTGTAAATATGAATAGATGGGTGGATAGATAGATAGATAGATAGACAGAGAGAAGGGAGATAAGGTGAACTATTGCAATGGCTTTACATATTACAAGAAGGAAAATAGAAACCCCTGCTTATTAAAGAATCAAGATGGAAACAAACACTCGATCATCATATTAAGTTTGTAGGAGGGAGGAGTGAGGGCTTTTATTGAATAAGCCTGTGGGGACTTTCTCTCTCTCTCTCTCTCTCTCTCTCTCTCTCTCTCTCTCTCTCTCTCTCTCTCTCTCTGCAGTGTGACGTGCCCTGCGCAATATTCCCCGGCAAATATCTTATAATCACGTCCATTAATGATGCAAAAAAGGAGCATTGCAGTTTTACAGAGTTCCTAATTCCTCATATTGGATTTTGCTTTCACCTTATCTGATAATGTTTTAGAGGAATATTTTTATTTGATTTTTTTTTTCTTTTTTCTGTTTCTGTTTGATATTATTTGTTTTGGAGCACTGCATGAGGTATAATAATGTTTTTAGTGATAACTAAAAGTTTCCTCTTCTTCTTGATATTATTATTGTTTGTGATACTGTTGTTGTTGTTGTTGTTGTTATTGTTGTTATTGTTACTATTAATGTTGTTGTTCTCGCTGGTGTAGTCAATATCGTTGTCGCTGCTGTCATCGCTATTATTTGTGCTATAGATGTTGCTGCTGTTGTTTCTCATCCCAATGCTGCGCCAGGACTGCCTCGTGAAAGGATTCACCTGACGCCTCCACACCCAAATTGGCCTATCCGACTGGAACCCTTTTCTCCTCAACTTTTTTGGGGGCAGCAATTAACCCTTTTTCCAATTTTCTCTCTCTCTTTTTGTATCTATTGGCCAGTGTGGAGGCGCCCACACACATACACGCACATGCACACACAAACACACATACACATATGAATGAAAGAATGAAAGAACAAAGGAAGGAAGGAAGGAAGGAAAGAAAGAAAGGAAGAAAGGAAGGAAGGACTAAATGAATAAATGAAAACAACAATAATATCAGTACGTGAGAAAATACCTGCTCGTGTGTGTGTGTGTGTGTGTGTGTGTGTGTGTGTGTCCTTCAGGGAACTGCTCCACCACACTGAATAGAACCATTACCACTGTATTCAGAACATTTCCCAGATTTTCCTGAGGCATAAAAAATGGAGAGAGAGAGGGAGAGCTGGTGAAAGAAACCAGATATATTAAACATTTGAAACCTGTCACCGGCTTCATTTCTTTTCCTTTTTCTCCTTTAATTTTCATATCAATTTTCTTTTTTCATTTTTCCTCTTTCCTTTCCTTTATTTGTGTTATTTTCTTTAGTTTTCTTATTCGTTTTGATTCCTTATCTTCCTCCTCTTTCTCCTCCTCCTCCTCCTTTTCTCTCCTTTATGTATAAACTGTTTTTCTCTCTTCCTAAGTATGTTTATCTAATTCATTATTCTTCCTTTTCTTTTTCTGATTATTTTCTCGTATTTTTTTTATTTTATCCCTTTGTTTCATATCCTTTATTTATTTATTTTCCTCTTGTTCCCCTTTCTCCTCCTCCTCCTTCTCCTCCTACACCTCTTTTAATCAAGAAATTTATATTTTTAACCCCATCCCCCCCCCTCTCTCTCTCTCTCTCTCTCTCTCTCTCTCTCTCTCTCTCTCTCTCTCTCTCTCTCTCTCTCTCTCTCTCTCTCTCTCTCTCTCTCTCTCTCTCTCCCCCTCTCCGCGCCCCTCTCATCTGGCCAACAATGAAGCTTTTGTGCACTTTCAAAGAGCGAAAATCGAACGTTTTGTTCTCAGATTCCAGTCAATTTCTTGCTCCCAATAAGGTTTGTTTTCCGAGGGAACCACGACCACCATTCTACCGACTGCAAAAATTGAGACGAACGACTGGAAAAATCTGAATGCACACATATATAGAACATACACCCACACATACAGAGAGAGAGAGAGAGAGAGAGAGAGAGAGAGAGAGAGAGAGAGAGAGAGAGAGAGAGAGAGAGAGAGAGAGAGAGAGAGAGAGAGAGAGAGAGAGAGAGAGAGAGAGAGAGAGAGAGAGAGAGAGAGAGAGAGAGAGACAGACAGACAGACAGACAGACAGACAGACAGACAGACAGACAGACAGACAGACAGACAGACAGAGAGAGAGAGAGAGAGAGAGAGAGAGAGAGAGAGAGAGAGAGAGAGAGAGAGAGAGAGAGAGAGAGAGAGAGAATGCCACGAGTAGACTTGATAAATCCTTGCAGCTTCCTTTACGTCCTTATGCAAGTAGCTAACAGATTTTTTTTTTTTTTTTTTCATATAATTAACACAATGATATAGAGTGGTATATAAAAAAATAGATATGTTTTTCTCAGAGTCTGCCACGTGTAGGTCTGATGTTTCTCCTTGCAGTTTCCCTTGTGTTGTTATGTAGCTCACTAATGAGTGTCTTACATCAGGAGCTTTGGACAATCAAGCGCTGGAGATTTTGAGGATAACATGTGTCTCGGCGATACACGAACACATGGAGTAAATGCCACGAGACTAATCCTTGTGAGTGAGTAAACAGGTGTGTGACTCAAGCCAGCATGAGGCGCGGCCACCACACACCGACTGGGGTACACACGACACACACACACACACACACACACACACACACACACACACACACACACACACACACACACACACACACACACACACACACACACACATGCTCGTTTTTGCTCTCGCTTTCGCCTTCGCTCTCTCTCTCTTCTCTCTCTCTCTCTCTCTAATACCAATAACCTTTGCTTCCAATGGAGAGAGAGAGAGAGAGAGAGAGAGAGAGAGAGAGAGAGAGAGAGAGAGAGAGAGAGAGAGAGAGAGAGAGAGAGAGAGAGACAGACAGACAGACAGACAGACAGACAGACAGACAGACAGACAGACAGATACAAATTATATTCCTACATACATATATCAGACGAAAAAAAAAAAAGAATATTTCTCTTAATACTGACAGCTTCTGTGTTGCAATTAATAATTTCACGACAAAAACAAATGACATGCAAAAAGAACAAGAAAGCGAAAGAAAAAATAAATGACGTACAAAATAAATAAGAAATTACTGCATTCCGTGATATTACCTTAAACATTTCAGCTTTTTATCTATTTTTTTTTCTTAGGTGGAAATGAAAAGCACTGGAATCTGCACTACGTTAATAAGTTTAAACGAAAAAAAAAAAAAAACGAAAAAAACGAATAAAAAATTTGAAAAAAAAACAAACAGAGGAACTGATTAAAAGAAATGTTTAACGGAAATATGTGTTGATTTTGTTGTTGTTGTTGTTGTTGTTGTTGTTGTTGTTGTTAATTTCCTCTCCTCCTGCTCTTCTTCCTCCTTTTCTTCCTCCTTTCCTCCTCCTCCTCCTCCTCCTCCTCCTCCTCCTCCTCCTCCTCCTCCTCCTCCTCCTCCTCCTCCTCCTCCTCCCTTCTCTTCTTATTTTTCTTAGTCTTCTACTTCATCTACTTCTACTTCTCTTTTAGAAGAAGAAGGATAACAAGAAAGCAAAGAGCAGCAAACTTAAAAAAAATTACATCAACATATTTTTCTTTTCAACGCCCAAGAAGGAAATGACGAAGTGACACAAGACTGTTCACATTCTTATCCAGGTAGAAAATTAAACCTTTTGAGAGCAAATTTTGTGACAGAAATAGCGCAAAAAAAAAAAAAAACCACACACAAGAGGAAAAAAAAAACAGCAACAAAACGTACACAAAATTTGAACACACTGGCTTTTTTTCCCCGTCAAAACTTTTCTTTCTAGATTCTGACGCGTAAAAAAAAGGAAAAAGAAGAAAAAAAAAAGAAGCTGAACTCTGTTGAACCTAAACCGAGAACAAAGCCGTACAGAACTATCCACCAAAATGCAGTTGAAGAACACAAATGCTGCCTGGGTAAAGGAGAACAGTAGAACAAGTTACATTGCACCAGACGGCTTGAAAATAAAGAGCATGAGGATGATGATAATATAATGATAATATTAACAATAAAACGAAATTTTCTCTAATCATGGGTTTTTCTTATCGGAGAGAGAGAGAGAGAGAGAGAGAGAGAGAGAGAGAGAGAGAGAGAGAGAGAGAGAGAGAGAGAGAGAGAGAGAAAGGAAATGTGCTTGAATTAATTTACGATAATGAGGCAGCGATAATATACAAACCACCACCATCACCACCACCACCACCACCACCACCACCACCACCAGCACCACCACCACCACCACCACCACCACCACCACCAACATCACTACCACCACCAGAGGTCCGCCCGTTCGTTGCCTTCCCTCGCCTCTCTTGCTGGCCTGGTCCAACCCTGGTTGGCATTTCAACACGGGGCTCAGTTCCCATCGATACAACATACTTTGCAAGGATCAGAGGATGCAGTCTCTCTCTCTCTCTCTCTCTCTCTCTCTCTCTCTCTCTCTCTCTCTTTCTGATCAAAGGCTCCATTCAAAGCAAAATGACGTTATCAGGAAACAGAATTGTGCAAAATATGTAAAGAGTAACAGGAATCAAGAGTTTAGTACACAAGGGTCGCTCTCGCCGGTGTTTCCTTCCCCACTCTACTAATCTGTACCTGCAGTTTTAAGTCAATCGTGTTAGGGAACCTTTGATGAACCGGCGCAGATCTTTCTTTGTTCTGTTGTGATTTGACTGACTGACGTTCATACAGACGGGTTTCTTTCATTCAAGCGTTGGAATCCTGTTTCAAGCTTAATTTCTACGTGTCATTTTTAAGTTAATCGTGTCAGAAAATCGTTGATTATTCTTTGCTCTGTTGTGATTCTGCTGAGTTGCGTAAAGGCAATTTTCTTCCACTCAAGCATTGCATTCTCATGTCAAGCTTCCAGGGTTGGTTTGGTTTAAATCAAATTATTTAAATCAAGTGATTTAGATCGATTTAAATCAGGATGAAAAATCATGATTGATATAAAAAATAGATATACTGCCTTAAAACTTATATAAGTATTAAATTGAAAGTAAAAATCATGATTTAAACAAAAAATAAATATACTGTGTTAAAAATCACCTAAGTGTTATATTGAGATTAAAAAGTCATGATTTAAATAAAAATTAAATGTATTGTATTAAAAATATTTAAGTGTTATATTGAGATAAAAAAAAAATCATGATTTAAATCAAGAGGGAGGTTTCAAGACACTTATCCTTCAGTTTTTGACTACTGCTTCGGACCCTTTTCGGGGACCAGCATCTCAGTGGGCTTTTATTTATTTATTTTTTTAAATATTTTTTTATTGGATTTTTGTTGCTCTTGGCCGGTGTCCCTCCTACATAAAAAAAAAAAAAAAATTGCGCAACGACTTAACCTGCTTTCGTTCCCACGCTCTTGAATCTTCCGAGTTTTCCACATCTGGCTACGACTACAGTCACTCTCAAACCAAATTTATCTGTGCTGTATACCTCTCACTTAACTCCTCTGACTATAAGAAATTCTTTGACTACTTAACTTCCGAAGTGGAGCAAATTCTGACTCTTCTTTTTTGCGGAGATCTTCATTCTTGGAGATTTCAATGTTCACCACCAGCTTTGGCTTTCCTCTCCCTTCACTAACCATCCTGGTGAACTAGTCTTTAACTTCGCTATCCTCCACGACCTAGAGCAATTGGTGTAACACCCTTCTCGTACTCGTCTTGTGGAGATACGCCCAACATTCTTGACCTTTTCCTAACCTCTAATCATTTGCTTATACTGTTGCCCTATCTTCTCCGTTGGGCTCCTCCGATCACAATCTCATATCTGTATCTTGTCCTATCGCTCCAATTCTTCCTCAGGATCTCCCTAAGCGGAGGTACCTCTAGCGTTTTGCCTCTGCTAGTTGGGGGGACCTGAGGAGGTACTTTGCTGATTTTCCTTGGATTGACTACTGCTTCCGTGTCTGTGGTAGTTATGGTGGGGTTTCATTGATGTCTTCGTGAGTGTAGTGATAGTTTAGCAAAAATTCTACAGCACCATCAGTTATGTAATCTTTCCTATTATCATCCTCACCATTTCCAGGTTAGAATTATTGAAGAAAAGTGGACCGCATTTTAGAGGGAAATACTGATTCTTACCAATTTTAAAACTTTCCCCGAGTGGAAGTTAAGTTGTAAGCTTGCAGTAATTCTCTAATGGAACTGGAATTTCTTTTAATCAGATTAGAGTCCCCGTCTTTGAAATTTTTTTTAATACACCTACATAAACAGCTTCCGCGCATCTAGATAATCACTCAGTACGCTTAAGGTCTCGTTAAGTCACTCACGTCTGAGGCTAATAAGCTTGAAACGAATGTACTAAAGTGGCAAAAATGAACATATAAGTAATACTCGTAATTGAACAACAGGTATTCCAGTGTTAGTTTTCACAATGTAATCCTCTATAAAATGACTTTGCTGTCAGGGGTAAATGTTGCAGAGAGAGAGAGAGAGAGAGAGAGAGAGAGAGAGAGAGAGAGAGAGAGAGAGAGAGAGAGAGAGAGAGAGAGAGAGATCGTACATGTGTCGTCTGCATGCAGGTATGAATACACAGTTACACAGTAAGGGGTAAGTGAATGCATGGTTTTCTTAAGGCTTCACGTGTTTTGCTCGCCCAGTGCTGTTGTTGCTGCTTTGATTCCTTCACAATATCGAGGAATGTTTTTTTTTTTTTTTTTTTCATTTTGAGCTTATGACATTGGAAAGGAGTGATTATTTTTCTTTCGTGTCCTTTTCTTTATCGAACGTGCGATAAGAACATAACATAAGAAAATAAGGGAAGCTGCAAGAAGCCGCCAGGTCTAAATGTGGCAGTCCCTGTGTGAAACATACCTATCTATTTCCATCTATCATCCCTGTCCATAAATTGATCGAAGCTTTTTTTTTTTTTAAACCTCCCTAATGACTGAACATCCATTACCTGATGTATTTGAGAACCATTTCCTTCTTATCTCTTTTCTAAGTGCCGCTCTGCCTAAAACCCAGAGGAAAAATGTGTCAGATAGACATTTGAAGCATTTTTTCCGTGGTTCCGTCCCATGCATTGCCTTGTCAGTGTTGGGTCTTATCTGTGTTATTTTGCATCCTTTAAGGCGATCTTCCTTTGTACTCCCATTGATCGGAAATGTAAATTGAGTTTCCGCCTCACATCTCGAGTTTAGGGTTTTATTTTATTGTTTCTATCCTCCCTCCTTCCCTCCCTCGCTTTCTTTCCTCCCCTCCTGGTGGCTCGTTATCCTGTGCATTCTAATCCCCGGATCTCTCTCTCTCTCTCTCTCTCTCTCTCTCTCTCTCTCTCTCTCTCTCTCTCTCTCTCTCTCTCTCTCTCTCTCTCTCTCTCAGTTCGTCTGTGGTTAATATAATCCGATATTCTGCCTGAAGAATATAAAAACATGAGAAAATAAGGGAAGTTGGAAGAAGGTGTCAGGTCAGGTCTACACGCGGCAGTCCCTGAACGAAGCATACATACCAGTGTTCCACCTATCGTCCTTATCCATGAAATTGTCTATAGGATGAACCACTGGAGCATCATAAGACAAGGGCAGTGGAAAAAGGCCAGTTGATCTATGCAAGGTATTAGACTAGGCAAAGAAGAAGGAACAAAGATACTGTTTGTGATGATCCGAGCTATCTGATTTAATGTGAGAGGCAGGAGAGTAAAGGAGAAGACTCATTATAACTTGCAGCACTACATAGATGTATGCAAGGCTTCGAAAACCTATGATATTCACTTTATTGCTACTACTAATATTACTACTACCGCTACTACTGCTGCTACTACTACTATTTCTACTACAATTACAACTACAAGGTAAAGACAATGATAATATTACTTCTAGCGTTACTACTACTGTATTTACTACTACTACTACTACTAGTACTACTACTACTACTACTACTACTACTACTACTACTACTACTACTACTACTACTACTACTACTACTACTACTACTACTACAAGAACATCATCATCATCTCGAGTGTAAAAATCCAGGCAAGAATATGAACATTTGAGAAAGAATGACTGATGGAAAGCGAAAATAAATATGTGAACTTTAAATAAACATTAGCATATTAATGGCCGCATCGTCTCTCCGCCCTCCTAAAAAAAAAAGAATAAATAAATAAAAAAAAGCCAGCAAAAATACTTGTACAAAGGAAAACCATTAAATATATTACATCATTTGTGAAAGTATTTGTTCAGTCACCATTTTCATCACCTTATCATCATCACCTCCTCTCACCAGCCTCCTCTCTCCTCTCTTCCTTTTCTTCTCGTCCTCCTCGTCCTCTTCTTTGTTCTCGTCATCGTTTTGTTCATCCTTTTCCTCCTCATCCTCTTCCTTGTCCTCGTTTATGTTCCTCTCGTTCTTTTACTTCTCGTCCTCTTCGTCTTCGTCCTCGTTCTTGTCCTTCTCGCTCTCATCCTTTCCTTCATCCTCTTCAAAGCAAAGATCTCTCTCTCTCTCTCTCTCTCTCTCTCTCTCTCTCTCTCTCTCTCTCTCTCTCTCTCTCTCTCTCTCTCCCTTTCTTTCTCAATTCTCCACTCATGTCTCATCTGCCTGTCTATTTCAAGCCATCCTAGCAAAACATTTTATCCCCCAAGCAGTGGTGGCAAGAGCAGCTTATCTCGACCAGGATACGCTGCCTTTTCCCTCGAGACTGTTCTGGTAAGTGTGTTGGATCAGATGTTTTCACTAAAGTGCCAGGTTATGTCGTGGTTCATTAGGGAGTGGGATTCATATCGAGTATTTGAAGTATTTCCTTTGAATATGGGACTGAGTTGTTCGTATTTATTGTTATCTGTCACCTTAACTTTCCTTTTGTACCTGTGTATATTGATCCAAGTCTCATGTTCTTGCTTCAGTGTAAAACAAGAAAGCTGGTATCCGGAGTGAAGGGACGCGGGCGCTGCCTCAGTAGCTGGCTCCTCTCCACAGAAAACACGGTATGTGTCTGTTAAATGTTAAGGGTTCACTGAATCAGGGGACTCTTTTCTCCCTGGACACTCCTATGATCTAATCTAACTTGTTGAGGCTGGCTGGCTAGCGGATTGGCTGGCTGGCTAGCGGGTTGGCTGGCTGGCTGGCTGGTTGGGTTGGTGTGCTGGATAGCTTGCTCGCTGGTTGGCTTGGTTGGTTGGTTGGGTGGTTGACTGGTTGTCTTTCTCTCTGAACTGTAAGAACTCGTTTGTCTGGCTTGAAATTTAATTATACATTTGTCAAAAGTGGCTTCTCTACTACTTTACACTTTTTTTATAGTGATATAATTATTATTGTATCACAGCTTTTCTTGCTTGATAAGACACCTTTATTGCGACGCATAAAACCAGTCATTGTCTTCCTACCTCTACTGACAAAATACCTGTTCGCATTCTTCCCAAACCGTCCACGTTCGTCCCTCTGTCCTGCCAGCCTTTCACTTCACATCTGCAGCCTTTCAGGCATCCTTTCCGCGCCTTGTGCCTTGCTTTCACGTGAACACCCGCCCGCCAGCGCTGTCTATTCTGAAGGCCTTGTTTGCTGTCCCTTCAGAGCGGAACTTGTGTTAACTTTTCTCTCAGTGCACCGGATTTCTCCTTTTGTGCCTGACTACACTGCCTGCCTCCCTTAGTCGTCTCTATTTGTTACTCTTGCCGTTCGTGTCTCGTCTCGTCTCGTCTCTCTCTCTCTCTCTCTCTCTCTCTCTCTCTCTCTCTCTCTCTCTCTCTCTCTCTCTCTCTCTCTCTCTCTAGCTCCGGTAACAGCTCAGAAATACCTGGCAGTTTATTACTCAGAAAGCGCGTGATAGATTCAGTGTGTTGTTGTTGTTGCTTTGTGTTGTTGTGTTGTGTTGGTCTCCACTCTCCCGTATCACATCACGTCCTTCCTTGCCTCGTTCGTTCGTTCTGTAATGCTTTTGTTGTTGTTGTTGTTGTTGTTGTTGTTGTTTGTTGTTGTTGTTGTTAAATGGTTCTGTTTTTGTGTGGTGGTCTGTGTTGAATGTTGCTACGGTTTTGGTGTTGTTGTTGTTGTGTAGGGAGAATATGAGGAACGAAAATCTATAACACACACACACACACACACACACACACACACAACGGTGGTATTGAAATGCGAAACACGGAAATAAGGACGATAAGGAGCGGCCCTTGAATATACTACTGAGAAAGTCAGACAAATCTCTCTCCTCACCGCCAGGATGATACCCAGACGGCCTCCTCTCTCTCTCTCTTCCTAACTTCCCGATAAAAGTTAACCGTACCCGAAATATTTTACTGGGAATATAAGTTTACCGTTCAAGACAGAAGGTTACAAGAGCATTTCAACGCAATTCCCACAATACAAGATTATACTCCTTTTTTTGTGATATTTATACAAGGTCACGTGTCTTGTCAACTCCTCTCCTCTTGACTGTCCTAGCTGGCCTGCCCGTCCTATCTCTCTCTCTCTCTCTCTCTCTCTCTCTCTCTCTCTCTCTCTCTCTCTCTTTTGGCATCGAAACGAGAAAGCAAAGTATATTTTAAACGGTACCCTAATTAAAAGTGTAAACAGCGAAATTGATTTAGGAGTAACAGTGCTGAGCAGCTTAAAACCTAGCCAACAATGTTCAGATGTATTAAAAAGACAAAATAACTGGTTTAATTGGCAGATCTATTAAAAATAAATCTAAGGATACGAACGTCACTTTGTATAACTCATAACACTGGGCTTGTGATGATACAGGAACGGGAGATAAAATAAGATTCCAAATGGTTCGTTTCAGACAAGATAGCTTTCGATTCTGTTCTCATCCTAAGTGTTGATTCTCCTTCCTTCTGCTGTTGCCGCTCCTTGGAAAGTGGTCACTGCGTACCTCCCGTGTCCTTCCTCCGCGTGACTGGACAAGATCGCCTTTCCTTCGTCTCTTCCCCTCGGTGACTTAAGACTTTTCAGCAGTGAAGGTATCATCGTGTCTCTGGAACTTAGTGGAGGGTCCAGTTTTGGAGAAATTCCGGTTTTCTTTTAGTTTTAAGGGATATCTTTATTTTTTTTCATTTGTCTTGGTTTATTGTATGTTCATCTGTGCAATTTATTCACCTCGCCTGAGTTTATTTAGTTTTCAGTGTCACGGAGCTGCCGCCGTCTTACTGTCTTCTTACGTCACAAGACTGCATTGTACATCGAACACGGCTTTGAGAGGGAAAACATTCACTCCGGCGCTGATATCAGTGTTATTTATAGAGGAAGACACACGAGCGGGAGAAGTTTGCCACACTATAAGATTCCAGTGAGTAGCAGTGTCTTAGTGATGGTTAGGTTAGATTAGGTTATTTGTAGAGGAAGACACACGAGCGGGAGTAGCTTGCCACACTGTAATCTTCCAGTGAGTAGCAGTGTCTTAGTGATGGTTAGACTGATGCTCTAGCTGCTCTCTTAGCTCTCCTCGTGTTGCATTACCTGACAGTGTTTCCCCCCACGTTCACTTCAATGGTACTTCAGTAATCGCAAACACTCTCTAAGCAAGCAAAGGCGCTTCTCTGCTTCCTCCTCTCTTCTCATACATTCCTCAGGTTTTCTGCCGTTTCTCTCCCCTGACTTCGCGTCTCTCCTCCTGTACCTTTATGGCCACTACCTGCCACCCTCCCTTCTGAATGACCTGTTTGATGACGCCCCACCCTTCCTGTCTCCTCCCTCCGTCCGTTTATGTAAAGCAGCTCCCTCTCTGGATCTTTCCCCTTGCCTTCCTGCTGCGACAGTCGGGGCCAACCTTTCTGAGGCAGTCAAGGCACCGGCTCACCTCGCATCACCTCCTCTGGCGCTTGTTAGGGGGGATAGCATGAAATGTAAAAAAAAAAAGACCGAGAGAACGTAAAAGAATCCATTCAAGCATTCAGTTCAATTATACTTCATCAAAAGATATCTTGGTAGTCCTCGTCCACAAATCTGATTAATTTTCTTCATCATCCATGCTCTTGATGCTTCTCCATTGCCCATTGCTTGCTGGAGAATAGAGGAGAATACCAAAGAATCCATTCAAACACTCAGTTCAACTATGCTTCACCTCCAGCCTCACATTGCGTGAAAGACATCATCTTGATAGTCTTTATCCACAAATCCTGCTCATTTCCTACATCATACCAGCTCTTGTTGTTTCTCTGTCGACCATCATGTTGATTTCACCGTGCTCTGGCTTCCTGTCTAGATATCGTTCGCTATATTTCCTCGCCTGCATTACTGGCAGCAAAAGATTAGTAGGTTAACGGTCTGCCTTGCTTCCTGTGCCATCAGACAAGCTGTTGATTCCACGCTCCACATGTGTCAGGTCTGCAAGTGCAATGATATAAGCTGAATATGACCCAGGATCCACACGTGCTGCTATCTCAAACATTTTTTTTACTCATGTCCTGCAGAAAAGTGTAGACAATCTTTTAGCTACATACATGTTGCAATTCAAGGCATGGTCATAAGAACATAAGAAAATAAGGGAAGCTGCAAGAAGCCATCAGGCCTAAACGTGGCAGTCCTTGCGTGAACGAGGCTCTTTAAATATAAATCTTAACAAAACACATGAATACTCTTTACATCGACATAGCCTCCGATCCCAAGCCATAGCGGTCCTGTATTGGGGCTTTGGGGATGATGTGCAAGCCCCAAAGTGTCCCCCTCTTGACTGGGTCTGGCCTGCAATGGGTTATGGCGCCCTTAAGATAGATTTATCTGGCGTCCCTCGCGGTGGGCCTGGATGGGAATGCAATAACTGATGCGATTGTCGTTGGCGAGGGACTGATAGAAGAGGGTCACTGCTGTCCAGTCCGCCACTCATAGATCCCAGCTGCTGCTTACTAACCGAGGCATCAATCTGTACCAGTAATGAGATAAGTCGGTTTGCTGAGGTCATTATGTGCTGTTATTACATAGACCCCTCTTAGCAAAAGTAGTAAAGCACAAAGGCTGATTTAGTACAAGAGTCTACCAGTGAAAGGGAAGAAAGATTACACCTCAAATGGCAAAGGGAGCAAACAAAACAGATGCTAATTCAGCAGAAAAGTTTATTAGTGAAAAGGAAAGAAATATTAACACCCCAACTCATACTTTTAACAGTAAAAAGAGTAAAATGAGAGAGGTAATTAATTGGAAGACTCCAGTACTCTAAGCTGGCGAGGACGGGGAGCCGCGGGTCTGCCACAAAGGCGCCATAACTACGTCTTGTGCATTACCAGACCGGGCGTCACACAATGCGGCGTCTGAAGGTTTCAAAGCCTGCATCCGGAGCTTCTGGTGGTGGCTTTAATCAGCTAATTCCTTGCCTGTGTGTGACGGAGACGGACAGAGAGAGAGAGAGAGAGAGAGAGAGAGAGAGAGAGAGAGAGAGAGAGAGAGAGAGAGAGAGAGAGAGAGAGAGAAGGGGGGACTGTGACAAGGACCCATTACCGTGTGTGTGTGTGTGTGTGTGTGTGTGTGTGTGTGTGTGTGTGTGTGTGTGTGTGTGTTCCTCCATCAGTCCTCCTCTCATCTCCTCCTCCTCCTCGTCTCTTCTTCTCTCTTACCTTCCTCTTATCGCTTGTTATCTTATAATTCTCGTCCTCTCCTTCATTCATATTCATTCACTCCTCCTCCTCCTCCTCCTCCTCCTCCTCCTCCTCCTCCTCCTCCTCCTCCTCCTCCACCTTCTTCCTTTGCCTTCCAACCCTCTCCCATCCTTTCTTCCTCTTCCATTACGTTCGAATCTTCCTCCTCTTCCTCCTCCTCCTTCCTTTCATCTCCTTCCACCATCTCACCACTCCTCAGTATAGCCTCTCTCTCTCTCTCTCTCTCTCTCTCTCTCTCTCTCTCTCTCTCTCTCTCTCTCTCTCTCTCTCTCTCTCTCTCTCTCTCTCTCTGACCTGACTTCTCTCCTCCTCCTCCTTCTCCTCCTCCTCCTCCCTTCTCAACTTCCACCACTCGCTTCTTCTCAAAAAAAAAAAAAAAGGAATAAAAGGACATGAATATTCCGGAAATGGTGCGGCTTTGGGTGACTAAGCTAATTTGTTCCCAAGAAGTAAAAATAAAAAATAGAACGATCTCATGATAGGATTTTCATTTTTATATATATATGGACGACAGGCAGATGAAAGTGAAATAGAAAACGTTATTAAGGAGGGAGGAAGAGGAGGAGGAGGAGGATGAACAGGAGGAAGATGACAAAAAAAGGTAAAAAAGAATAATAAGAAGAAAAGAAGGAGAAGGAGATAGGAAAAAAAGTGATGGGTGTTATATAAAATACTTTCATCATTTCTCTCTCTCTCTCTCTCTCTCTCTCTCTCTCTCTCTCTCTCTCTCTCTCTCTCTCTCTCTCTCTCTCTCTCTCTCTCTCTCGCACACTTCGATCCATGATGCCTATTTTCGCCTTAGAACGTTCTCTCTCTCTCTCTCTCTCTCTCTCTCTCTCTCTCTCTCTCTCTCTCTCTCTCTCTCTCTCTCTCTCTCTCTCTCTCTCTCCTCCTCCTCCTCCTCCTCCTCCTCCTCCTCCTCCTCCTCCTGCTCCTCACACTCACTCACACACACACACACACACACACACACACACACACACACACACACACACACACACACACAGAGAGAGCCCACAAATAGTAAATATGGTACGGAATATGAAATCCTGTCACACTTGATTCTGTGAACGTTAAAGCAGAGAGAGAGAAAGGAAGAGAGAGAGAGAGAGAGAGAGAGAGAGAGAGAGAGAGAGAGAGAGAGAGAGAGAGAGAGAGAGAGAGAGAGAGAGAGAGAATTATGTTACGTTAGGTTATGTTTGCTTAAGTTAGGTTATATTAGGTTACGTTGGGTTACGTTAAATTAGATTAAGTTACGTTAAGTTAGATTAGGTTAATTTAGGTTAAGCTTGGTGTTACGTTACATTAGTTTAGTCTAGGTTAAGTCACGTTAGGTTACGTTAGGTTTCGCTGGGTTACGTTAAAATAGGTTACGTTAAGTTAGGTTGTTAGTTCTTTAGCAATAGGACGCTCGACACCAGAGGGCCTGTAGTAGTCAAGTCTTGCCTCGCCTGAACCAGTCCTCTCGTGTCCGCCTTCCTCCCTCGGCGACCCTCACTCGTCCCTCGCTCCCTTACCTGCCGACCTCTTTCTTTGTATCTTTTCCTCCAGCGTCCTCCTCCAGCTCTTTTCTAATCGGCTTACCTTCCTCCGCGACTTGATTCCTGCCTTGTAAGTGGAATGGAGAAAAATGATAAATATATGCAGTAGATTCGTAAATAAGTACATATGTAAACAAATGAACGAGTGAGTGTATGTATCAGTGATTGAATAAATATCGTATGGGGCTTTACTTTTTTTTTTTTTTATTTTTTAAACTT
>NC_087164.1:25754922-25757422 GCF_035594125.1 Scylla paramamosain
AAATGTGCGTCTCGGCCCTCGTATTTACGTAACGTAGTCCATTTTGAAAATCGTGAGAAGAAAAAAGACGCCTAGACTGGAATGCATTATATTTTCTGACTTGCAATATACTTTAACTAATAACCAAAATATAAAATGTTTTCCGAACTCAGGATTAATAACGAAATCTCCAAAGAAACAAACTGTAACTTTTACGAACGGGGCCACAAAAAAATGATTATTTCGAAAAGGAAAAACACAGCCAGACTAGATTCTATTACAGATTCTGAATACAAAAAAAAAAAAAAAATTACTTTCTAGATAGATAAAGAAAACACAAATTCCTCGTCGTATAAAGAAAAAAAAATTTCAGATCCAACAAAAAAATTGAATGAAATTTGAACTAGACAAGATTTTATGGGCTAGACAAGACTTTATGGGATATTGTTATTGGGTACAGGTTTCTTGTATTTTTTAAGTCTCAAAATAAATACGAAAACAATCCTAGATGTAGTGATAAAAAAAATAGTGAAAATAAATAAAATACCGAATTGGTTATTTCTCCAGAAACAAAAACGCAGCTAGACTAGATTTTATTACAGATTAAAGGTTGTTATGTTCTTCTAATAATAAATTAAATATCAAGACAACGCCAACTTCATTAATATAAAAAGAAAAAAAATTATGATCTGGAGCCGAAATATTTTTTTCGTCTTCTTCTCTGCACTTCCTCCTCCTCTTCCCTTGTCCTCACTGTCATCCCTTACCCTGCACCACCACCTCCTCCCCTTCCTGTTACACACTGAATTTTTTAAATCACCATGAAACACTTTGAAAACCCTGGAAATTGCGTTAAATATTGAGGAGGAGAAATGGGAATCTGTTACCGTAGCAGCGGTGGAACGAGCAGGGCTCGGCGGGGCTTGGCGGCGCTCGGCAGGGCGGGGTGTGGTGTTCTCGTGGTGTGGTGATAACAATGCACTCCCCACCCGCTTCACTGCCCTCTATGTATGTGTGTGTGTGTGTGTGTGTGTGTGTGTGTGTGTGTGTGTGTGTTTGTTTATATGTGTCGCCGGTCATAGACAAGTCATAAAGCTGTATAACTGGTACTGAGCCGTTTGACTGTCACCTGGTACACCTTTCCTTAATTAGTAATCACACTGAAACATCTTTACCGTTTCTACAGCCACATCCAATCTGTTAAACTGGATAGAAATTGGAAAATCTGTTCTCTTTCACCGATAACTTTCTTGCAGATGCTTATAAAGATTTCCTTCATTGCATATGGTGGTGATAATTGTCTTGTATCTAACTAAAAGGGTTAAAGCAATAGTCAGGAGAACTACACCCAATGTGTGTGTGTGTGTGTGTGTGTGTGTGTGTGTGTGTGTGTGTGTGCATCTCGGAGTGGGAGGAGGAAGAATAGGAGGAGGAGGAGGAGGAGGAGGAGGAGGAGGAGGAGGAGGAGGAGGTGGAGTCATTCTAAAAGGTAGGTGTCGAGTCTTTTGGGAAACACGAGAGAGAGAGAGAGAGAGAGAGAGAGATAGAGAGAGAGAGAGAGAGAGAGAGAGAGAGAGAGAGAGAGAGAGAGGAGGAGAGAGAGAGAGAGAGAGAGAGAGAGAAAAGAGGTATTTATCTTCACTTCCTAATGGATATTTGATCCTGGGACAGTTCACCCCCCAAAAAAATAATAAATACATGAATAAACAAACAAGTGAATTGTGAATAATTTTGTCTAGATATCATATTGTGGTGAGAAATAGTTACTCATTAACGTATTCACCATCTTCTCTTTGTTCTCTTGAGTGGGTGAGCGACACGATGAATGTTCCGCTCCGGATAATGTGATGATCCATTCCTTATTAATTTATTCGGTCGAGTTCGGTGGTCATTTCGCGCCGGAAAGTTTTTGGTATTAATTAATTTTGCTTGTGTGTATTACGGAATAAAAAGCAACAACGACTGAGTGATTTAATTAATTGTTCTAATAATTAGTTTTCGAACGCAACAGCACCAGCAGCAACAGCAGCAGCAGCAACAGCAGCAGCAGCAGTAGTAGTCACCACTTGTCCAACCTGTGTGTGTGTGTGTGTGTGTGTGTGTGTGTACAGTATGCATGCGCCTGCCTACCTATCATATGTTAATCCTGAAATATCTTTTGCTTAAAATCCAACAAACCTTGATATAAATACCTTAACCTCCTCACGAAGCAGAGCCAATATATGAGTTTGTTTTCAATAAGAAGTCGAGGAGGGAATATTAAATGACAGCTCTTAATAAGAAAAAAAAAATAGAAAAAAAATGTACGAGACTCTCCATTCCATTCTTGTGTTTTCCGAGTGTTAATTGGGTTCCTCTTTAGTGAGTGGGTGTGTATATATGTTTGTATGTGTGTGTGTGTGCGTGTGTGTGTGTGTGCATTCAACCTAGCCTGACGTAAACCAGTCTTACCTTACCTTACCTCTTTCTCAACCATTTTCAAAGGCCACGAAGACGATTTGCCGGTTTGTCAAGAGTATTT
>NC_087164.1:25762422-25769922 GCF_035594125.1 Scylla paramamosain
ATTTTTCTTCATATTTCATACACAACAGAACTTTTTTCACAAATTAAACTGACTGAGCTCTATCATTGAAATATACGAAATTTTAATACTATTTCAGTCACTTTTAATAATGATGGAGGAGATTATATTTTTTTTTGACATTTCATATACAACAGAATACTGCCATTCCACAGTGCAGGCGATCGTTTAATACTTAATTCAATCACTCTTAATAACAGAGGAGATAATGTGATTTCTTTTTGTCAAGAGTCAAGCGATGAGTTCAATTCATTAATGAAATCTGGTACAAATAATCTTTCTGAATTGGAGGGAAGAATGTTAGCCACGCAGGTTTTTAAAATGATGTTTGATTTTTTTTTCTCTTGTGTCCTCAAGCGAAAGAATGTACCTGTACTTGTATTGCTAAACTCGTCAAATTTTCTTGTCCTTCGCTATTTAGTTTCAGTGATCAATACCGAGTAACCCACTCAATCTAACCTCCTCCAAGGCATTTTTTCCGCAGCATTCTTTATGTAGTTGTGTATTGCATGTTTAAATAGCTTTTGAGGACACTTTGGTATCCTCGTGGAATTTCAAATCCCGCAAACTTTATATTCGAAGCTGCAATCCACTGGAAAATGAAGGAAGATAAGCGCATGTGTAAATAAGTATGGAGAGAGAGAGAGAGAAAAAAAAAATGAATAAATGCAGATAATCCAAACTGGAATGAAGCGATGCGTTCACTCCACTAAAGTTTTATTTTATTTCCTGAAAGGGATAGAAGTGCAATGCAAGGCGAATAAAAAACGGTAGACATTTTTTTGTTGCCTCGATAATTCTATTACGAAATTTTGTTCGTTCTACATTTATAGAAATGATATTAGTTTATGAAAACACGTATCGCCTGAGTTTTCCGTTATTGAGGTCAGTGAGAGAGAGAGAGAGAGAGAGAGAGAGAGAGAGAGAGAGAGAGAGAGAGAGAGAGAGAGAGAGAGAGAATGATAACGTTTAGGACTGATTCTCTCTCTCTCTCTCTCTCTCTCTCTCTCTCTCTCTCTCTCTCTCTCTCTCTCTCTCTCTCTCTCTCTCTCTCTCTCTCATATACATACACATCAGCAGAGCCTTGCTTTGAAAAGTGGCCACTGGCATACATATACATGCAAGATGACTGAAAGAAAAAAAAATGAAAGAGGCAGGCAAAATCTGACGAGAGGAGCATCAGGGTTAGGTATTAGTTATTACCTCAATTTTATTTCATGGTGTTCAAATTGACTCCCTTCACGGCGCCTGAGGAATTGAAGGAGAAGCGCGCCGGGCAGTGCTGCGTTATGTATGGGGAGAGAATATTTCATGGGGCGAAGTAGGTTATGGCCGGGCTGGTGGATGGATAGATGGATGAATATAAATGCACAGGAAAGTCAGGTCAGGCTTAGATGAAGAATGAAAGGTGATGGGGGTTTAAGGAGAAGGGAAGTGCAGCTGTATGAAAATAAGACTGAAATAAAAAGAAAGATTTAAAAGTACAAGAGAGAGAGAGAGAGAGAGAGAGAGAGAGAGAGAGAGAGAGAGAGAGAAAAGGGGAACGTAATAGGTAAGAGGGCGCGAGAAGAATGTGCTCGTGATGGCAGCAGTGCAAATAAAAAGATGGTGTTTGATGACGTGCTGAGTCTCTCGTAATGGCGCCTCGCTCTGCTCTATGGGACGTGATGCCCAGGGAAGGTCGGAGGAGGAGCATAGAAGCGGAAATTGCCTCTTACGTTTTCCGAGCGTTTGATGACAGCCGCGGCAGGACGAGCGCTGGTCTTGTGTAGTGATGTAATGCTTGCTGTGTTGCGGGGTCAGCTGAGTCAGGTTGGGAGTGTAGTAAAAGATAGCAATGGTGATAAACGATTTTTTTTTTTTTTTTTTTTTTTTAATTATGCAAAGGTGACACTAAATATTTACGTGTGTTGTTTGGGGATGCTTAACAATGTGACTGGAATAAGATTGCGTATGTGTGCATGTGTTTGTACTACTACTACTACTACTACTACTACTACTACTACTACTACTACTACTACTACTACTACTCGTATTACTTCTAGCAACATTTTTTCTTGATTATACGTAATCAGTAACTGAAAAAAGTGTGAGCACTCGTTAAGA
This sequence comes from Scylla paramamosain, assembly GCF_035594125.1. Taxonomy (NCBI): domain Eukaryota; kingdom Metazoa; phylum Arthropoda; class Malacostraca; order Decapoda; family Portunidae; genus Scylla; species Scylla paramamosain. The sequence goes on from NC_087164.1 coordinate 25,764,547, forward strand.
TCTTGTATATTGACACCACTAATTTGAAAACTAATGCGAAAAAGGTAAATGAAGTGAAAGAAATAGAAATGCTAATGTGTGCATGGAAGGAGGAGGAGGGGAGCGTCTGCGTTAGTCCCACCCGGTTACTGCTATTGGTATACGCACGAAAAAAGTGACAATCTGGTGTATCAATTCTCAGCACGTGCAATGACAGATTCCATGACACACACACATACAGCTCAGGGATAAGCAAAATGCAGAACTCTGAAGATAATAACCCGTGTACTATTCCCCTACACTGAATCTCACTTCTGTGCATGAAAACCCTTCCTTGCCTGCTATCCTCGCCTCGCCTCGCATTGCCCTCCACACTCACTGGCAGAACATTACGGTGTTTTGGAAGCAGGTGAAGAGGAGAAAAGACGACTAGTATAACTCCTTATAATGATTGCGAGACGATGATTAGACGTAAGGAGATCTTCAAATGCACTCTGTAAGGTGGAGGAATTATAAAGTACTGGTTGATGAATTATGCACGATTTTCTTAAGATGGCTGAATTTTATAGTGTATGAGAGCCTTCATAATCCGCGGCTCGTTGAAATTATGCACACAGAAAAAAAACTAATATTTTTTTCTTTAGTTTAAAAAAAAATAATGGTATTTTTTTCTGTCTCTTTAATTTGTGAGGCAGTTGTATTCAGAGAGACAGACAGACAGACAGACAGACAGTTAAATTGCCGCCCCAGAAAAGTGAATATGAATGCTTTCCAATCACTCGTGACAAGACCTGATTCCCTCCCCGTGCAGTGGTGTCACGAGGCAGCATTATGAGCGGAGCGCGGCGCAGCATTGCAATCACGTTACTGGTGGTGATGGTGGTGGTGCTGTTGTATTGCGGTTTGACGGGCGATAAACACCATAGCGCTTTGCATTTAATCTTTTTACCTCCCCGCCTGGTGATGGGCACGTGGAACAATGCCTGCCGTGTGGAAAATGGTTCATGTTGTTTGATATTTGTTGGGTTTAGGGGTGTGAATGATCGAGTTGTTGGCTGTGTTAGAGGAAAATGACCATTGCTGTTGTTTGAAAGGACGACTTGTGTAGTTGCTAGTTGTAATTAGAGAAAACATATCGTTATTGTTGTTGTTGTTATAGATGTCGTATGCTATTCTAAGGGTTGGAAGTTGTTAATTATCGAGTTATTGGTTGTTATTAGAGGAAAATTATCATTGCTGTTGTTTGAGGTTGTGAATTATATAGTTGCTGGTTGTAGTTAGAGAAAATTAATATCGTTACTGTTGCTGTTGTTGTTTGTCGATGTTGTTGGGTATGAGGTTCTTAATTATTGACCTGTTGGCTGCGATGAGAGGAAAATGATCATTGGTGTTTGCGGACGTGAATTATGTACGTAGTTGCTGGTTGTAATTAGAGAGAAAACAAAAAATTAACGTTATTGTTGCTGTTGTTGTCGATGTTGTTCATTATTCTAAGGATTTGAGGTTGTAAGTGATGTAATTGTTAGTCTTAATCAGAGAGCAAAAATCTTTTCCAATACTACTTCTATTCCTTTCGTGTATTCGTTATCTTACCATTTCTTGCAGTTACCAGTTCAAAGGTCTCTGCACAAGGCACTTCTTTTTCCACCACCACCACCACCACCACCACCACCACCACCGCGAACTCGAGTAATATTCAACATCGTCTCTCCATCGACATCGCCCCCCGTGATGATCTAAAGCACAATTTGGTATTCCTGGCGTGTCGCGTGAGGTGACTAATGGCCAGAGGGTGAAGGGCTGGTCTCCTCTCCCCCTCCTTCACCTTCACCTCCTCCTGCTCCTCCTCCTCCTCCTCACGAAAATTTATGCATTATATTCCCGCACAACACGAGAGAACCAGGAACCTCTTTATGATTCTCTTATTTTCTTTTATTCTTTTCTCTCACTGTCAGTGTATGAGTTGTTTATTTAAATATGTATTTGTTTTGCACGTAACGAAATATAGACACGATGATGGCTTCCTCATACGGTATATCTCCGCCGCGAGGGTATCAAAAGAAGCCTCAGGTGTCTACGTGGAAGAGGAGGAGGAGGTTCAGAAAAGATACTGCATGAAATCAAGAGCCTTTCATACCTCGAGCTTCATTAAGAGTATAGAGAAATGGGGGTGGTGGTGGTGGTGGTGGTGGTGGTGATGGTGGGAAGGCAGGGTCAGGCCGGGATGGGTGAAGGATAGGGGGGGGGTTGGACGTGTGTGTGTGTGTGTGTGTGTGTGTGTGTGTGAGGAGGAAGATATGTACTTATGCCTCCAAAGCTTGAGTCCCTCTCGAGCGAGTGCGCGCCCTTGAGAGAGAGAGAGAGAGAGAGAGAGAGAGAGAGAGAGAGAGAGAGAGAGAGAGAGAGAGAGAGAGAGAGAGAGAGTTGGATAAGAAGAGGAAAAAAAATGTAAATGGAATAACGGAGATAAGCAGAGAGAGAGAGAGAGAGAGAGAGAGAGAGAGAGAGAGAGAGAGAGAGAGAGAGAGAGAGAGAGAGAGAGAGAGAGAGATCAGATGATACACCACGTTATCTTCAGTAGACAATCACAGGTTTTGAAAAGTCTGAACACTTGTCTTTATCCTCTTAGCAAATCAGATACAGACATGAAGTGTACTGAAGTGCTTAACTGTTTTGTTTTACACTGGATACTTCGTCTTCCGTTTGTTATTTGTTACGTTGCTATTGCCCACACTCCTTAGATCACGTTATCAAATACAGTCGTGTTAATAGAAATATCTCAATATATTCCCTGGGTTAGCTCTTGGACAAGTAAACATGAAAGAAAGTGACGAATGACAACAAGGAAGTAAGTGCGGCTAATTAAAACAGGAAGTGAAGGTACTACAATGACATCAGATAATTAAGTACTTCTATAAACTCCATAAGTTAGCTCTTGGAGAAGGAAACACGAGAAAAGGTGAAGAATGACAGCAAAAACAAGTCAGTGGAAAGAGGACGTGAGGGGAAGACCACGTTAAGGGAAGACAAAAAAGAATATGCATGAAACTAGAGCACGAAGATCTTAAATGAAGATGGATCCTGAAGTGGCAGGAACAAGGTGCTTGTGGGCGGGTGCAGGATGGAATATTGGGCCTGATCACCTCCTTACAAGCTCGTGGGAGGAACGGAACATCAGACATTCAAAGTTATGAGATGTAATGACTAAGTGATGAGAAAAGTAAGAACACTAGACCATTGATAATTTCGAAACTTGGACCCAATGAGGCATTTAATATTTCTTGAAAGGAGTGTCCATATTTTTCTCGTTTTCTTTTTTCTTCTTCCTCCTTCTCCTCCTCCTCCTCCATCTCCTTTTCTTTTCTTCTTGTACTCCTCCTCTCCGCTTTTGCTCTCCTCTCTCTTGTCGTTATTCTTGTTCTCGTTAAAGATTATCATCATTATTTTTCATTCCCACTCAGACTCCCGCTTCTCTTCCTCGTCCTCCTCGTCCTCCTCGTCCTCCTCGTCCTCCTCTTCCTCTTCCTCCTCCGACCAAACGATTAAGAATATCGCCCCTTAGTCTTGTTCTGACGTAAGGCGGGTGAGTACACGGATTAATTGCATATGTATACGTTGTAAGCTGTCTCGTGAAAAGGAGTAGGAAATAACACTAGTCGCTTTAATAATATCAGTTAATTATTTGAAAGTTTGTATTTTTTTTGGCAAAGTTTTAATCGGATATGTAATCATGAGAGCCGTACCTACTCCAACTTTACTTCTGAAAAAAAAAAAAAAATCTAAATGTGTGAACTAAATTAAATAGGTATTTATTTTTTACTGAATTAGATATGTTGATACGTACACTTCATTTTGATTAATTTATTTCTTTGAGCTGATGTTTACGCAATAATTTACACACACACACACACACACACACACACACACACACACACACACACACACACACACACACACACACACACACACACACACACACTGATTAGTATTTTTGCTACCAGAGAGAGAGAGAGAGAGAGGAGAGAGAGAGAGAGAGAGAGAGAGAGAGAGAGAGAGAGAGAGTAATCATATAGTTTTAACTCTGAATTGCATTGCATTTCATAAAGATTTTGGAAATAACGTTTTTTCTTATCGATCACAAATTCTCAGAAAGACTCAAGTGTGCGTGGAGAGTAAGAGGGTGACTGACTGACTGATGGGCTGATTGATGGGCCCGCTGATGGCACTGGAGTGTGACTGACTGACTCATTTCACCGCGCCCGTCCACTGCACTTGAAAGCGTGGCTGCCTGTCACCGGCCTGCCTTCACTCATATTAAATTTCCAACCATTTATTTATTTTTGGGTCGTGCTTGGAAAGAGGGATGACTTTCACGGCTGAAGGAAACATTGACGAAGTGAGTGGACGGGGAGGGAAAGAGGAGAGAACATTTACTAAGAGAGAGACGAGGAAAGCTTCTATTTGGGGAAAAAAAAAGCAAAACATTGTACTCCATTCATCACACAGCACCTTAATTTCATCCACACACACATGATAACACGGGCAACAATATTTAATAAAGCAACTGCAACAAATATAGAGTATAAATCAGCACTCCAAGAGAAAACGTAAGATATATGGCAGTGTCTAAGTCTGAGATGGTCTGGGTGCGAGTGACAGAGGACGAGAGAGAGAGATTTGGGACGAGCAAGGGTGGAGGGATTACAAGCGGGGCCCTCTACGTGCCGCCTAAGTCCCCTACTCGAGTAAGGAAAGTACACAGTGGCTGCCTAACTCCACTCCACCAAACTACGTAGCTGCTGCAGGGAAGACGCAGGTAGATCATGTGGCAGCAGCAGGAGGGGAAGGAGGTGGAGGTTAGGGAACGAGAAATGAAAGAAATTTAATGGTTAGATAGAGAAAGGTGATTAAAAATAGGACGAGGAGAACGAGCAGGAAGACAAGAAGGAGAAGGAGAAGGAGAACGAGGAGGAAGACGAAAATGAGGAGGAGGAGGAGGAGGAGAAGGAGGAGGAGGAGGAGGAGAACGAACTATGAAAAAGCTTTGGTAGAGGATGGTAGCTACGGAGGAGGTAGAAGATGAAAAAGAGGAGGAGGAGGAGGAGGAGGAGGAGGAGGAGGAGGAGGAGGAGGAGGAGGAGGAGGAGGAGGATGGTGTGTGCGGAGTAGGAGGATGATGAGAAGAAGAAGGAGGATGAGGATTAGGAGGAGCAGGAGGAGGAAGCAGAAAAAAAAAAATAAGGAGGAAGAAGTTGTACCGTGAGCCCACCAGAGAGAGGACGACCTTAGAGCAAATATCAGTCAAAATGATCACAAAAGAAAAACTGGCTGGAGATCTCGCGTGGAGGAAACGAATAAACATAAGCAAAATAGGACTCATGTCTATGGCAATAAAAA